>NC_134473.1:1203528-1261028 GCF_964194025.1 Convolutriloba macropyga | reverse complement strand
TTGACTCTCACAAATAAAATCACAAAAATGCCAGTCACAATGGCAATAACTATGAACAACAAAAACAACAACAACAAGACAATAAACGCAACTTTATCGTGCTGTTTACCTTCATCTGCTTTTAATGTGCTTTCGGGATTCAGATAGCTTTCATAAACTACCGGCTTGTTGTTGTGGTCTTGCCGTGTGTCCAAACGAGGCAAGTTAGTAGACCCTTTACCACTTTTGGTGTTCTCTGTGACGGATTCCAAGTAACCATTGTCGGTGTAAACCCCGTATCCCGTGTCTGCATAACTGGATCCAGGTCCAGCAGATCCTATTTCCGCAAGGCCAGAGTACTGGACATCCCAATTTGCCCTATCATCTGTATCTACAGTGATTACCTCCAGGGTATTAGCATAGTTCCTGGTTGCAGACCTTGCCAACGGGTCACTGGGTTCAGATTCAATTTCAAGGTCATCTCGGTGAGCGCGATTGGTTCCAACTCCAGCGTCAGTTTGGGTTTGTCGAGCATCACTTTTTGAAATTCCGCCCTGAGGTGTCACATAAGCGGGGATGTCAGAATTTGTCATGGTTTTTTCGTGCTTCTGATTCAAACCCGGAGTTGCCCGACTCTCACTTTTTTAAAGAAAGTAACTTAAAATCGGTTCTGATAAAAACAGCTATGTTGATTGCTTCTAACAGCTTTTTAGGCAAACTATTTTTTCTAATTTTTTTAGTAGATTGTTGCAATGAAGCTTGTAGTTTCAAACTATTCACAAAATAAGAATAGTTTGATAATTCAGCTTCATCGAGGTTCGCATACCCAGGTTGAGGTACAGACTGAAATCGTCTCTGACCAGACCGACCCAGACATAAGTGAACTCTATCGTGCGCTCCAAAACCCTTGTGCGCTTGAAGAGCTCTTGAAATCCTCAATTGATCAGTCAATCCTGCGCTCAAAGTTGCTCCTAATCAGACTAATATCCGCTGGAAGCCGCCTATGAGCCCTCTATTATAATTTAAGGCATTTCTGATACAACTCCTGTGCGGTCAAAATGGCCACTAATCAGACGACTGAATTCATCTAAAGGAAAGGCAATTCTAAAAGTATTGCTAATGAAAGTGAAACCCAAATGTTGAGAAAAAAAATTATTTAGTATACCATAAGTGCATATTTTTTGACTCAGTGGATGAATTTAGATAGACAGCTTCCCATAAGAAACGTCATGGTCTTCAGTTAATCACAATTTTCTCTTAAGGGGACCGGCATTTGCTATCAATTGGACCCCTTTGGTTCTGATCAGAGCCATCAGACTCTAAATGTGTCTCTGATCAGAAAGCTGCTTTAATGTTACCTCTTCGCAGAGCCAACAGCTCTCAGTCAAAAAATACAAACAATCGAAAGAAAAAATCCGCTTGAAGTGGTCACTGCTCAGACTATTGTGCACTTTAATCCGCCTCTGACTAGACAAACCCATATGGAAATGACCTATGATCAGACCATTACCATCCAGCATTGACTTTTGTTAGGACCATCCCCAGGCCGAGGTGACCTCTGATCATACTTAAGTGCGCTCGAACCAAATCCCAGACCCTGTAATTTTGGTTTATAAACACACCGTGTGCGTTGGACTTGTATCTGATCAGAGGTCACGTCCATCTGACACCTCCACCTGGGCCTCCACAGATTGTGAACAAAAAAAACTTGATAACATTTATTCAAAATTACTTCTAAATGGAAACAAGCTATTGCTATCAACTAAACCTCGTTTTTCTGATCAGTTCCATCAGACCCTAACTAACTGAGACTCTGATCAGAACGCTGCTTTATTGTGATATCCTGGCAGAGCCAACTTCTCTCAGTCAACAAAGTTAATACAAATAAATTTGAAAGACAAACTGCACTTCAATAATTTCTGATCAGAACTGATTAAGCTGGACTTTTTTCCAATCAGACTAATGTGGGCAACTGATCAGACCGTCCCTGACTTAAGCGGTCTCTCAGACAAGTTCAGACCATTTTTCAGACAAGTTCAGAGCAGTTCTCAGACAATCTCAGACAAGTTTCAGACCATTTTCGAGACCAAATTGCGCTCTAAGACTTTGCTACACCGTGTAATTCTAGCGCACTATGCCCAGCTGTGCGCTCGAAGCTGGTCTGATCACAGGTGTAGTCAGCCTCGAAACCCCGACCTGGGTAAGTTTGCTAACCGCGTGATGAAACAAGAATTGCTTTCTGTTATATTAATAACCTTTCAAACAAAATAACTGAAATGCCAAAGCTGCGTTACGTAATTTTACTTAATTTTTACTAGCTCAACCATCAAATATCTTTATTAAGTGCTTTATAAACTCCTGGTCTTTGATAGAGAATTTAATGAATTGTATTTTGAGTTAGTTTTCAGTTTTAAATCTTATTATAACTCAGATAGTTAAGCTGTTTAAACTGTGCGGTCTTCGAGTGAGAATTAATTTGTATGGTTCTTTCAGTCTTTGCAAAATGTGAGTTATATGATGAGCTAGCATGCAAACCAGATTTGATCGAGTCATAAAATCAGAAAAACGGATCCGCTTTCCGAATCACAAAAGATTTTGCTTTACTTCAAGTTCTGTTAAAATTGTATTTATGAAAAGAAACTGCATGAGGGTTTTCCACCAGCTACTTATCCCATACTTTCTAGAAGAAGAACAGTCAAGAAGAACTTAAAAATTATAATGACTGATTTAGAATAATGACCAGCTTTCCAGATAACTTAGCCCAAAAAGGGGAAAAGTACCTGCCGAGCTTTAAACTAAAGCAATAAAACAATTTCAATAGCTTGATAAAAACTACAGTAAATGTTTATGCAAGTTGTCAGATTGTTTTTTTTGAAAAAAATGGGCTTGCTAACGGTAATAGTTTATTTGGGCAAAACCTTTTTTGGCCAATAGTATACTTGTTATAGTGTAACCCATATTCACTGATTTTACCGTTTCCCATTTGAAAATGAAATAGATTTGGATTTTTCCCATGAGCGCTTCCTACTCGAATTACCATAATCATAACGTGCTGGGGCTCTGATCTCTAACTTATTGATAGGAACAATGATAGGAAAACCCGGTATATTTTTGTTTTCATCATTTCATCAAGTGTTTTTCATTTCCATCATAATTGGTGAATATTTGCTCTCGAATGAAATTGGAAGCAATTAATTTAAGCATTTTGGTTTCTGTTAATCAAAGAAGAAATTTGGGTTTTTTTACTACTCGATGAGGCGTATAGATTTTCTACGGGTTTCTTTTACCTGAAGCCAGTTTGTTCCTAACTCGTACTCTCGATTTTTGTTTTTGAATATTGATTTTGTTTTAGAACATTGGACTTTATTAGTAGCCTCGTTACGTTTTCATAGCAGTTAGGAACTACTCGTAACGCTAAAGGTCAAAACTGCATTTGGAGCAACTTTCTTCTAATTATATACCCTCCTCCAGACATTTCAAACCTCCCCCCACCTCATCAACCTCATCAACGTTTTGTATAAACGTCCACTTCTGCACCATATAAGCCCTAAAAAGCACTTAATGATAGTTATAACGCAATTCTGTTATTGGGTACACGGGTATTTTGAAAATAGCTCCAACCGTAGGCTGAAACATCGGATTAATGCCGGTTTCTCTTATCAAATCGGTGGCTGTTTAAACATTTGATGGCAACTTAAGATAATTATTTAGTATTGATTTCCTTGAGTTCTCTAATTCTAATTTTGTAAATGAATGCATTTTCATTTCATGCTGTTATTTAACAGTGATGCCATCAGAATAGATTATGTGACAAAAAATTCTACCTAGTTAACAAACTTTCTGTGACAAAAAGATAACGCGGAAAAGGTGACTTTAAGGAAATCTATTCAAATTCTTATAATAACAATTCTACAATCAATCAACGATGTCACTTTGGCATATAAAATCCTGCAAAAATTTGTTACTTTCAAAAGGCATACAATGCGTATTAAAGCAAAATTCTTGAGTGCTATATTCTTTGTTACTGTGTCCTGTTTCTGAAAATCAGTTTTTGACAATGGGTTCTACAACTGATCTAACTTTGACTCAAGAAAAACAATTTAATTTTGATATTCTTCAGCTTTAGTTCAGAGGAACTACAAACTAGGGTACAAACAAAAAACTTTGTAAATAGTTGGAGTCAGTTTCTCTTAGGAGCGTTAATGAGGCCTACTCTGGTTCCTTATCGATGGTATTGAAACCAGAGATTCTTGTTCACATTTAAGTTAGAAAGTTATCATTGATGTTCAGTTACATTTATGTTAAACTCAGGTTTTCAAAAATCCCCGTTATATAAAACCAAATCTTTGCGTAATTATACCCAAGCATAAGGCTACAATTTTCAGGAAGTGAAATTGGTATAATCGTTTGATGCTTTCAGTTAGTAACAGAATTTTAACTGTTTACAATAGTTCATTCTTGGAATTACTTGATAATCAAGCATAAAATAGTGTTGATCCGCAAAGCTGAAAGATTAGATATTCAAACTAATTGAGTTTAAAGCAAAGCAATGAGCATAGATCGAAAAATTTCATTGCATGGGAGGACAAAACTGAAGTACCAGCATTTGCTGTCTCACTGTGCATTGCTTGTTGAGGCGACCACGAGATGAATGACCAGAGCTATTGAAACTGTTTTAGATAATTAAATCATGCAAATAACAATTTTCATAACACAAGCTGAGGAAAACTAAGCCTTTGTTCAGTGTGAACGGCTTAGGAACACTTAAAAAAGCGGGCAAAAGAAATGACTTGCGGAAATTGACAACACCAAAACGGCTACACTCATAGTGAGTGTTGAAGAGAGAAACGACCGTTATTTCCAACCTGCTTCAGGCAGATCCATTGACTGATGAAAAAATTGACCCAAAACTGAAAACAAAAGTCCAAAAACACTGCTTATCTCAGCTTCTTCAGAATGAGGGTCGAATTTGCACTAAAAGCGAAGAGGTGGAAGTCATGGCCAAATTTTGACTTACTGCCATATGACTTGATGTCACAATATAAGCCTCACACATTTAAGATTTTTTTGGATAATGAGCACAAAAACTACAAAAATTAAGGCACGGCACAAGTAATAAATACTTTTTAGCATAAGATTTGGATCGTAGGAATTCTACACACCAAACAGATTAACAAAAAACTATTGTTTTGCCAGTAGAAAGGGTAGACGGTTACCACTAATGGCCAAATTGTTTGACAAATATTCGCCTCAACAGCATTTACAAATATTGGAAAAGACTACTTTGACCCTGCTTTCACAGTTATAATTTATCGAAAGAGCAAAAAATGGTGTGGTTGCTTGTTTCATGTCAAGCTGTACGAGTGGTGCACATAAAATACCAAAGTTGAACACAGATAAAAGTGTCAATGCGAATATTCATTTCATTGCGCGAACTGGAGAACCAGTAATCAGGATCAGTGGTAATGAGGCAAATTTTGTTGGAACTGAATGAGATTGTGTGCAGACATCTTGATGAGAAGCAAATAACAGATCACAGAAAATCTCATCAAACAAGAAATTAGACGAAATATCAAAATGGTGGGGCAGAAGTTGCAGGACAAAAATGCAACGTTGGGAAACGAGGAGGGTCTTTCAACTAAGATCAGGTTTTGCAGACCTAATATGGTCAGACGTTGACCTAATGTGAGTTTTGTGTTTGCGATAAACTTAATTCTCGAGTCATTAGGTCTTCAAAAAATGACAATTTTGGCGCAAACGTCTTTTATAAAAGCTGTGCAGATAAGCTGTGCATATGAACTGTGCCAATATTATGAGGTGGCGATAACTTAAACGTTGAAGACTAAAGTTGATCAAAAATGCCGAAAGCTGATCGTAACAGTTTCTTAAGTTTCTAAAACCAATAAAATTGCACAATCTAAACCATTCATTTAAGGACAAAAATGAAATAAATATTAGGCATACAACATAAGGCAAAGTTTATTATCAAGGTTTCTCATTTCTGATTGCTTGACTAATTGAAGTGAGCTAAGTAAACAAATTTTGCTTGTGTTAACAATCTTTTGTTGATATGCATTCAGGACTTTCCTCATTACCCGGAGTCGGGATCATTTAAAATTCAGCGTTGAATCAGGAAAAAAACATGCTTTATTTTTATGATGACAGTATCAAGATCATGGCAATTTATGCCATGAAAAGGGTAACTTTCAGCAATCATTTATGCAGTTGATATGTACATGATGACTTTTATTCATGCGCATGTTAATTAACATCCTGTTTTCAATATGTGCATACATGTAATTAAGTCTGCCTTTAAGCTACTCAGAATGCGTAACACCCACGCTAATCGTTATTTGAAGGACGCCGCCACTCTTTGATCTCATTCTAGCGCGCTGCAATTAAATGCCTCTCTGCAAAATGCGCTCTGCTAGTTATGCCTCTCTGCAAATAATGCCTCTCTGCAAATGCCCTCTGCTAGTTATGCTTCTCTGCATAAATAATGCCTCTCTGCAAATCATGCTTTTACGATGTACAAAATATCTTCAAGAGAAAAGTTAATTCATGAATATATTGGATAAATAAGTAAGGAGATAGTATATATAAATAAATATTGGAAAATAAGGAGTTAAAGGATATAAGGAGTTAAATAAATAGTTTTGATTCTCAGTTTTGCTACTCTTCACTGTCGACCTCCGGCTAGCCTTCCGCAGCTTGTGTTGAGTCTTGCACAGCTTCCATGTATGATGGATCACACTTTTCCATCGTCCTCCGACCTCCACAAATTTGCATGGCTGCCAGGAGGAGGCGTTATAAATGCCATCACCGACCTCCGAATGCTGAATTGAATTGATTGAATGCTGACAAGGCTGAAACGAATGCACAATTAGGAAAACAACCGACTAACGTGCAGGGGAGGTGGGGATAACTAGATCGGGGAGGGGGTTATTACTGGTGAAGGGGGTGGGTGGCGGGGGGGGGGGGGGTAACTGGATGGGGAGTAACTAGATCGGGGGGGGGGGGATGGGTTGTTATATAATCTCTCTTGCTGGGTCGTGGGGGGGGGGGGGGTGATCCAGTTATTTATAATCTATTTTATAATCAGTACTGATTCACACACGCCCTCGATTCAGTTATTCATCTATTTTATAATCTGCAATCTAATTATTATAATCTGTTGACTTCGGCTCTTTGCTTTTTGGACTATCCCTCCCCCGATCCAGTTGTTTATATAATCTATACTCTATTTTGATCGTCTGTATAACGGTTATAATCTGTTATAATAGCGCTTATGATGAAATAAAAAAATTCGACTGAGCGAACCATTTTGGTTAAGTTTTTACCTTTTTCAAAAAAAAAGTATCCGCGCTCGATGAGGCTTATTTTTTTCGAATGTGAAGAAGAAAGGCAGACTGGGATATTTCTTAATCGACTCTGGGCAGACTGGCAAAAGTATTTATACTGCTATTTGTCTGGTTCAGTACTGGTTACAATTGAAATGAAATGGTGCAGCGCTGAAACTCACTTTGAGCAAGGTCCGGGTAGTAACCTCAATAAAAAATTATCGAGCATTATTAACTAAGTTTCTTATATTTAATAGGTTGAAAAATTTGACAATAAAGAGACAAACTATTGTAATTCACATCAGCGCTGACTGCAACACTGATAGTTTAAACGCAAAAGTTTGTTGGGCTCGCGGGGAGCTGAGACTTAATTCTAGTTTTGCGTTGAAATAATTGATTAATACTGGGATTCCTTTGCAAAAAGGCGGGGGGGGGGGTGCTCAATTATTCGGTCGAGAATTGAAAAAGAAAGTTTCAGTTTCTTTGACTTCGCCCTTTCTAATTTTTTTAGACTGATGTTCGATACTCTGACATCTGACGCCATATGCTGTTGCTTAAATTGGACGCCATCAGTTTTAAGTACTTTACAAAAGTTCTGCAGAACTCATGTGTGCTTACTTAACTTTGTGTTTTAACAAATAAGTTACTGGATATTCTAATGCTTTTTCTAAGGAAAAATGTTTTTAAGTAAAAGAAACTTTTTTCAAAGTACAGAGTCAGCCTCTCTGAACGGCTATAGCGGAGCCTACTTTCGTTGGCTTTTGGTGTTTTCAAACCGAAATGTCGACAAAAAAATTAGTAAGTTATCATTATCTCTCAGTTGAATTTGCATTAGCTGCAACTTTCCCTCTAACCATTACAATAACAAACAAAATAATTCCATAATTGTAGCCAACTTATAGAGCTAAAATTCACATTAAAAGAAAATATTAATAAAGTTTGATGGCTTGAATTTTGAGCAGAATTGAATCTTTGTTTGATTGTATCATTTTTGAGCTAAAATATATTCTTTGGCAATTAACTAACTACCAAGTTCCATTCTACATTTCAAGTAATCTTTTTTCTGACGCAGCAACTCGGTCTAAATTTTCCAGGATAATGGCAAATTCAAGGTTTAGGCATAGTCTCCTCTTTATGTATTATACATTGGTAAGGGGATTTTGAGTAATAATTATCACTAATTACTTTACATTGGAAAACCTTTAGTATGTAGTTCTTGTGGTTGAAATGTGTTTTTTTTCGTTGTTCGGTTTTTAATTTACGCACCAAGGAAAACTAATCGCATAGCCATATATTCAATTTTTCATCAAAATTTTTGCTAATTTTGAGTTCGTCAAATTATCTAGCCAGACACTCAATTGTCAAAAGAAAATTTAATTTGAGATCTAAGATTTATAAACAAAGGTTGGCCAATAGAAAAAAGTTGATTTCTAAAAATTTTATTAAATGATTGAGCATCTCTCTCTCTCTCTCTCTCTCTCTCTCTCTCTCTCTTTCTCTCTCTCCCTCTCTCTTTCTCTCTCTCTCTCTCTCTCTCTCTACCTATGCTTTTACTCCAGGCCGAATGCTGACTATGCTTATAGTTTTAACGTAAAAATTTGTTGAGTTCACGGGGAGCTTAGACTTAATTCTGGTTTTGCGTTGGAATAAATGATTAATAGTTTGATTCCTTTCCAAAAATGGGGGGTGCTCAATTACTCTGTCGAGAAATGAAAATAAATGCTTCAGCTTCTTTGATTTCTCCCTTTTAAAAATTTTTAGACTGATGTTTGATACTCTGACATCTGACGCCATATGCTGTTGTTTAAATTGGACGCCATCAGTTTTTGACTACTTTAAAAAAGTTCTGCAGAACTCATAAACTTCCTTTGACGCCAAAGTTACACTGAAAACTTGAATCTAAGGAAAGCTTTTCAAAACTCTATCCACATCCTGATTACCAATCAATTAAATATGCAGTTTAGACGTTTAAAATTCTGTGACTAGCAAAATAAAATGGAAAAATTCGGTTCAATAAGTTAAAGTTGGCATTTTTGGTACTTTAAAATGACGCGGAACCCTTGAGTGGTAACTTTTATGTTACTATGTGTGCTGTTTCCGAACAGAGCTACTTTTCACAATAACAGAAATTGCTAATATGGTTTGTTGGCTTGAATTGTGAACAGAATCGAAACTGTGTTTGATTGTAGCATCTTTGAACTAATTTATATTCAATGGCAATTAACTAACTATCAGGTTCAATTCTACATGTCAAGTAGTTTTTTTTTCTGACGATGTGACTCGGTCTAAGTTTTCCAGGATAATAGCAAATTCAAAGTTTTGGCATGGTCTCCACTATATGTATTATATACCCGTTTTCAATATAAGCACCAAGGAAAACTAATCACATTGTCATATTTTCAATTTTTCACCAACTTCGTTTTAAATTTGAGTTCATCAAAACATCTAGCCAGTCACTCAATTGTCAAAAGAGAAGTTAACCTGAGATTTATAACCAAAGTTTGGCTATTAGAAAAATGTTGATTTCTTAAAATGTTCTTAAATGATTGAGTCTATCTCTCTCTCTCTCTCTCTCTCTCTCTCTCTCTCTCTCTCTCTCTTTCTCTACCTACCTACCTACCTACCTACCTTTACTTTTGCTCCAAGCCGAATGCTGACTATTTTTGTTTATTTTGTGGTCTGTGTGGACTTTAGCAGCAGCTTATAACTGGCGTTGCTAAGACCTCAATTTTGACGTTGCTGTCTTTTTTTTCTGATATCTCTTGACAAAATCAGAGGAATTGGAGAAACCTGCGCAAACACTGAGTCATTGGTCAGGTCGAAATTCTGATGTGTTTTCTAAAGCTCCCTCTAGAAAATTTTACCTACAGCATTAGACAGCAAAATTTTTTAAATTTCATTATACAAAATTCGGGCACAGTCACAAAATCAAAAACGTACTGCCAATAGATTTTTTGGAGAATTTATAAATAGTCTTGAAAATTAGAAATTGTTGTACCGGATCAAAATATTGTTTTCTCTTTCACTATTACAACACTCAGAGAATTACTTTCAAACTTTTTTATAATGAAATCTAAATTGTCAAATTTGCTTGCAACCATCTCATGTTTCATCGCTCCAACTTGAGTTCGGTCAAAATTGGTTCCCAGCTGAACGTTGCCAAAATGTATTCTCTAACCCGGAAAATGGTCATTCGGCCTCAAAATTTGGCTAAAAAAGCCTCTTGAGCAGAATTGAAGACCTTACATATTAGAGACACGTCTTTGCTGAGGACAAATCTTCGCACCGGAGGAAGTCACTAAGATTGAATGATCGGTTTCAAATCTTGTCTCGTACAGAAGAATTTCAGCCATTTTGCAAGGAGCACTGGATATATTTCAAATGTCTGCTGCCGATAAGGAAAGCAAACACTTGAAATTTATCCAGTGCTCCTTGCAAAATTTTTGTTTTATGCAGCACCGTTGGTGAGATAGAGCAAAAAAAATCAGCTTTTCGCTAAAATTTTCTCACTCATTTTTTAGAATATCAGTACTTTCTAATGAGCTAATTTGTTCTAGGTTTCTTTTTTTGAGAATCAAAGTTGTTATACCAAAAAACAGGTTAGCGCAGAAATGTTGCCTTCTTTAAAAAGAATAAATCAGTGCTGAATCAGAGTAAAGACAATCTGTTGTTTAGGATGGCCAGTATTAGGTTCAACTTACAATGGCCTTTCTTTGTGAAAGTTCAGTGTTTAAGTATTAGTGTTTACATATAAATAGCATGTATACTACTAAAATAATTACCTGTTAAAAGCTACAAAAGTATGACATTACTCCGCTCAGACTTAACTATGGGGTATGTGTAATTGTATGACTGTTCAGGATAAGTTAAGCCTGGGCGAATTCCATGACCTCGATATAATCATAATGAAGAAGAAACTTCTGTACATAAAGAAACTGAAAATATTCTGGAGATGCGATGTTTCAGAACTGAATTAATTTTTTATATTTAAAATGTGCTGATTCAGTGCTGAAATACTCTGAGACGCAAGTCGGGGGGTCAGATTTTTGAATAAGAAGTTACTATTAAAACTATTTATTTGAACCGGCAATAAAAATAATCGTTCTAATAGAGTTAGTAAAATGAATATGTGTTTCAATTCCCGCAAGATAAACTTGTTTTGGATCGACTAGGGTTTTGTTGCATTTATTGCAAAGATTTTTTTAAATACATACAATAAAAGATAATTTTATATTTGATTTATATACATAAATACATTAATATTCAAATTTTATCAAGGTGTTGTTCTCTCTAATATTTTTCGAATGATATGATAAAGATAGACAATTTTCGTTTTTCCACTTGTGCTAATGCCAATTATGGCAAAATTAGACTTTTCTAAAGTCTCATTTAGCTTTTCAAAGGCGTTGGAATACATAAAATTTTTTGTTTGACCCGTGTATGACTACGAAATCATTGCAAATCTTTTCTGGCCTAGTATGACTACTATGAATTTTGTAGGATGAGGAGCCCGGGTATCCAATAGGGTTTCATCATAAAGATAAACCAGAATCGAAAACTGTTTAGTAATGCGTATCTTGTAGCGGCAGCAGTAATAGAGGGGAGCTTATGAAAAAAAAATGTTCAGTTTTGATACATTTTTTGATATCAATAAGAAAATATCGAAATTGTATCAAAAATGATTTTTTTTCTTGATTTTCTACAGCTAAAAGATACCCATTACTGTGTTCAAACAATCTAGTTAGAACTTTGAGCAGTGACAATAGTTTGATTTAGTTCGTCAATTGTTTGATTTAGTTCGTCTATTCTGTTGTGTAGCTGTTCATTTCTCAGCCAATCAACTGTTATTGAAACAAATTCTTCCAATTTGTTCAACTGCAGATTAATTTCATGAACATCAGTCTTATGAGAATCGAAATTCAAATTTTCCAACGTCTCAATTCTGACAGTTAAGTTTTCTCCCTCGAGGTTTGAAAGACGGAGGGAGAGATTTCTGTTAGAAAGTGCTTCTATCTGGCTGCTCATATTAGCAATCTTCTGGCTCCAAAGTTTGCACCTCTTTTCGTGTGAGGAAATCATAGTTTCCATTGAATCATTATTTTCAATTCTATAAACCCGATTGTCCAGATTTTGTACTCGATTTAACAATGATCCGCTGTAGTTGCCGATCAATTCCAGTTCAAATTCGCGATACACTTTTTTCAGCCATTCATTTTCCTTTCTCAGTTCATTGACGTCACTTTTCAAATCCACGATCTGGACGCTAAACGTGATACACAGAACAAGAAGCAAAACGAAAATGATGACGTAAGCAACGAAAGGGTTTGTCATAATTGGCTTCATTTGGGTCACAGTAACTGATTTCTCATAATTTTTGCTGCTTTCGTAGACCGATGACTCGTCCTCATCAGAACCAAAAATCAGTTTTTTCAAACATCCAAAAAGTTTGGGCTGTGAACTGTTAACCGTGGCATTTTTTGCTTTATTCACATGAAATCTAGAGTCTGACCTCTCATAAAGTTTTGTTTTGTCAATAATCGAATTTGAGTTTGTGGACTTTGGTCTTTTTGGAAGAGTACAATAAGGCATGGAATAGATATCCGGATCTGTGCAAATTGTCGCATTGATGTCAACTTCAGGTAGACTTTTGGATACTTTTTGTCTTTTATTATCTATTTGTTCTCTCTGACCCTGAGAATAACTGTTTCCATATCCATCTAGATTTTTCTCTACATTTCCGCCTCCCTTTAATTGGTTCTCGGAAAACTGGTTTCCACTTTCTTGAAATTCCTGTTCAACATAGTCAATATCGCCATAGTTATTATCTGCTGTAGTCGCATACTGGCCCGGATCTGGTCTTGTTCTAGGCAGACTTGGTTTCCGATCGGATGTCGACTGGTTCTCTTCTTCATTAACAGGATTCGTTTCTGAGGGGTAATTTGGGAATTGAAGTTCGGGTGTTGAATAGATATGGCGGTCTGCTGTTCTCATTTTTCTCTCCTCTTAAATAAATCTTTTGTCTGGAATTTTTGGCTAAAGCGCTTGTTTTTGTTTTCGGAACGAATTCTTAGACCCACTGATTTCATCGAAGTAGACAATTACAGGCTTGATGGTTTGTGGTCTAAAATTTTTGACAGGATTTTGAGTTTTGACAATGTAATTTTCGGTTGATTTTCAAGCAAAATTAATTTTTTCAATTGATTAGTTTTTATCTTTTCTTTGACTGTGATGAAAACTGGCCAGTTTTAGTTCTTCCTCTGTCCTATGTTTATAGAACAACAAATAATTCAAAGAGTTCAGTCAGCTGATTGTTAGTAATGACAACAGATTATGACTCAGATTAAGAACAATTATCTACTTTTTTAAACAAGATTACTTTAAACAAAAGTATAAAACGCATCAATGTTGCAATAATGCTTTACTTACAACACGCAGAATTAAAAATTACGAGTACTCTGTATTTTTTCATTATCTGCCATAAGTTTACTAATGTTGTTGTACAGCTTTTGCTTATTTTGCATTGTGATCCAAATAATATTAACGTACTCAAAAATACAATTTTAGATCTGATATTTCGTTTTTCTGATTCTTGTTTTGTAAACTTTTTTCACGAATTTTGATACTCACTTTTTTTACCTCTTGTCTTTGTCGGAATTCAAATTTATGGAAACAAAACAGACAGTTAATGTTGGCTTTAATTTATATAAACATATCGTTTTTTTTTTCATACAGAGAACAAAAATGATTAGATAGACAGTTTATTAGGTCAGTTATAAGCAAACAAAATAATGGACAATTTTTTATATACTTTTATATTGATAATTTTCCCCCATTTTTCTCAGGTGTTCTCCAAGCTGTTTATGTTCTGTATACTTAATGGGTGGAAGTATAAACTACGATTTAAGCTTCTGAGGTATTTATTTTAATTGATATGAACTAAGATCAAGTCGAAAACTTGCTTCAAAAAATAAAATTTGTCGAAAATGTGTTGCATCACCTTAATTTTAGTTGAATGGTCTATGGATTACGTAAGGAGGAGGATTGCTAATTTGTGCTCATGTATTTAATCCGATGGTTAGTTGGGACTATTTTGGGACTATTTTGGGACTATTTTGGACTGTTTTGGACTGTTTTGTCTGCTATTTTGGGCTATTTAATTAGAACTGTTCTGCGAGAACTTCATGCCGTGACTTTTGTTCTGTCTGCTGACCGAAATGCCAGCTATCAGATATAATAAATTCGTTCAACTTCATTAAATATTCTGGAATGTTTCGGGCTTTACTTAATTTTCCAGTTTGTTGTTTGAATTTCAGTTTGAATGTCTTGCTTGGTGCGACTGCCTAATCGTCAAGACTTTTAGTTAGTATTCTGAAAAGTTTTTGAATTCAATTAGCTATAAAATAAATTAAAAATTCTTTTCTTTTAATTTTTAATCTTTAAAATAGTTTTCAATCGGTCCAAAATACTGAGGCTTGTCATCCTGAAAAACTCGAAGAGCTGCTTTTGAGTTGATCGTATCGAAAATATTTCTGTACTCAACCTCTTTAGAGGTCAATTTTAATTTCAGCTGTGATATTTCGTCTTTGAGTGACTGAATTTGCGTCGTCTTTTGAGCGGATATTCTTTCAGTAAGGATTTTGCATTTTGCTATTTCTTCCTTCAGTTCTCTGTTTTCTTCTTCTAATGTTGTCATGAATTGAATTGATTCTTTCTCCATAGAGAGATGAAGTTTCTGAAACAAAAACACATTCAATGTCACATATAGAATAAATCGGTAATGGTAGTGTATAGACAATAAACAGATGATACTGTTGAGTTCCTGTAAATATTATTTGATACTGCAGGGTCCGCATCGTTAATAAGTTTTTTTGAAGAGCGGCAGATTTTCTTTCAGAAAACAATCGAAAAAATATATTTCAAGTAAGACTGGAGCTTTTTTGACAGGAAATACATGATTTCGTATCTTCTAATCGTGAGAAGAGTCAATTTTTTTGTTTAAGATAAAATTTTACAATCCAGTAAAGTTCTTTTTGTTAGTTTCATTATGAATGAAAAAAATGTTGTTAATTGCATAGGCTTCAAGATTCTGTCTCCGTAAACTGTAACGTATTTACAATACTCCTCATAAGGATAATAAGAAGAATGTTCTGTTTTGAATATTTTTTGACGTCATGCAAAAAATAGTTAAGTCTGTTTTAATATTTAATAATAATTTCTTATTATTTCCCACATTTCAGACTGTTCTTTTCATTAGCAGCATTGCTCTTTTTTTGTTGACTAGGGCCACTTTTTTGCGTCTGAAACTTTCACGTGGTACCATTATTGCGACCAAAATTTGCAGGCTATGGTCAACCTGAAGTTAAGGTCAGGTAAGAGCTCATCTTCACACAAACAGCTTCACGGAGGCAGAGGATTGAACTGATAATCGATGGCGTGTGATTCACACACCTTACCTCTCGGCTATCACGCCACAATTTTCGTTGATCTCCTTTAGAGGTTGTTTCGATCAAAGTTTGTTGCTGAATCTCCTACACACGATTCAAGATTTCTATTCGATTTCACATTGTCTCTACATTCTTAGTTGTTATCTTTCCGCACCGTTCCCAAGTTAACAGAAATCTTTATCAAATTTTTCGTTAGTTAATCGCAATGCGTATTTTTAAATCTAGAAAAATTTGGGCGAAATTTCATAAAAACCAGATGATATACAACTTCAACAATCTTTTCAAGCAATCGTTGTAAAAAAAATATGAGCAAAAATGAACACAGATAACGATGAGAAGGATGGAACAAACCAATTCTGCCAACATAGGTCACTATCGTTGCAATTGATTGGGAAGTAAAAAGTTGTGTGCCTCTGGAATGTTTTCTCCATAATCAGTGCTAATTTTTGTACGATCTTGTAGAGTTACAATGGCAAACGTAAAACACAAATCCCATAACATGAGAAGATCATCTTTAAAAACCTCAGAAGACTCTTAATGCTTTCTTTTAACAGTTGTTCTTTTTAAAACTTCCTCTTCCAAAATGTTGCAAAGTTTTCCAGCAAAGGATTTTTTTTTAAATATCTTCATAAAAAGCAGACAGAAGGGAAAATCATTCCATGAGATATGATTAGCTGCTGAAAACTTAACTCCTAGGCCTTTGGAAACTTTTTGCGTGTTTTTTGTTAACTCTGTGCCTGCTTACAGCAAAATAAGAGGGATACTATTAAGAGAAATGTTTATGTCTAAGAAACCAATAAATTGATCAAACATGGCCGTATTTAGCATATACTTATAGCGTGTTCCCCGCAAAAAACAAATTTCTTAAAACTGACATATTGACGAGTATTCATTCTCATTTGTGCTATTTAAATCTCGTCGAAACAAAAACTAAGAGCTCTAAATACCTGTATTAAAGCTAAATATTTCAATTTCTTAATGATAACGCATGCCCTCTCCACATCTCCAGTAATTGTTCTCATTATGCTTTCTTCATCGGTTCCCGCATTAACTTATAAAAAAAGAACACTGTATTTCTCCTAATATCTGTAAATAATTGACTCATAGTAAAATTTACAGAGATAGGTAGTGTAGAATATTGATAATTACAACAGCGAAAACTAATAATTTATAATAACTAAAATATCGACCGAATAGAGAAGTCACTTGTATTGGCGGAGAGGGACGACAGTAACATAAATTCAAAAAAAAACAGAAAGAAATTTAATTGAACTTAAAATGTTTCCAAGTAATTGAACCATGTTGTGATTTCTTCGGGTCCTTCTTGTATTCATAAAGAAAAATCTGCTTACATTTTTTCTTTGCAACACTGCATGACATTGACTAATAGTTTTTTGGGAAAAAATTGTGCAGCAGAATACGTCTTTTAATAAAGTTTTTTCATGAAAATTGCATTTTGAAATTGTCTGGGTAAAAATTTTTTGAGTTCGCTCCTGAATATAAAAATTTGCGGTTGGTAATTTCAAAGCTGAGCTTGAGAAGGCAGGCTTCTTTTTATTCATGATGCTATGACAGTAAGTGGCAACCCTGTAATCGAAAAGCAGCGAAATAGTTATTATACCAAGTTTCTTTTTAATATCCTTTTTAAGTAAATAGCCTGCTATTTACTTACTTTAAAGACATCGAAACAAAAACGAAGTAAAAAAGTAAGAGAAAATCTAAATCTGACAATAAAAAATGCACCAAAATCTTTTTTTTTCAAATGTTGTTACAGCAAATTAAAATGCAAAGCAAATAGATTTCGTTCAAAAACTGACTACCGACCGATCACAGAAACAAACAGTACAACAATTATAGGAGGAAAATTACAAAAAACCGAAAGAATTGGAAAAGTGCACCCTCAATTTCAGTGAAAAATGACTGGTATTATCTCTAAGTGATATTTCTTGATAACAAGGCCCACAGAATAGCTACAAATTAAATACGTTGAACAAGAAAAGCAGCTAAAAAATGTGTTAAATTGTGAGATAAATGCAAAAACGAATGAGACAAAAACAGATGAGAATGGGCCAAAATTCGATAAAAAATCACTCAATTTTCTTAACCAAAAACATAATACAAATTAATATTGATCAAACTGGAAGATAACTAAAACCACCTAACCACTACGTTCAACGAAAAAAAAACGATGAAGAGATTTAAGGAACAAAAACAGCTAAAAAATTGTCCAACTAGAACAAAATAGCAAAAACAAAAATCAAAATACATCAAAAGTTATATAAATTGTTTCAGATGGCCAAAGCTGGTTCCAAACGTACTTTAATAGCTAACAATATTTGAGACAAAATACAAGTAAACAAAAGTGAGCAAAGAAATTTCGATTGATTTATTTTTTTGTCCCGAAAATTCTTCCCGCATACTTTTATTGCCTGTAAAAGAATAAAGTGCTATGATTAATTCTCTATAACATGATTTGGCAAAGATCAATTCAAAACTCAAACAAATCTCATAATTTTTTTATGTTTTCATAAAAGTATCTTTAGTACGCATTCTTACTAAAGGAACTTCGAAGTGACTGCAGCATGAAAAGCTCTAACGAATTTTCTAAACCTTTACAATTAACAACACAATTGCTTCTAGTTTAAAATTGTTGTCTCGACTCCACATTTTACTTGCATGTCCAAAATTTAATGCAGACTTTTTTAGCAAAATTTTGTTATCGCAATTTGTGAAAAAAAATAAAGAAGATTTGAAAAGATAAAAGAAAAGAAAAAAAAATTAAACTCACAAGGTCGTTAACGGGCCAAATGTTTACAATTCAAATGATAGTCAAATTTGCTCTTATGACATTAATTAACAAAAACATTTTTGGTAGAAACGGGTTCTTTA
This sequence comes from Convolutriloba macropyga, assembly GCF_964194025.1. NCBI lineage: Eukaryota > Metazoa > Xenacoelomorpha > Acoela > Convolutidae > Convolutriloba > Convolutriloba macropyga. The sequence goes on along the minus strand of NC_134473.1, from coordinate 1,242,376 downwards.
GAACGCTTTCTAAATAGGGAAAATGTCAAGTTCCTCGGAGAAGATATGTTCTATAATGGATGTTCACCATTTAATCTTGAATAAATGATTGCATATTGATGCTTCATTAAGAAAAAAATGGTATCGGAAACTTTAAAATGGTATCGGTTTTTGGACTATGTATGCATTTAAACACGTTCAAATAAATAAAACTATCTAATGGCTACTTTAACAATTTATTTGAAAACCCATATCAAAAAAAAATCTCGGTTAGCTCCACCGACATAAATTAGTTTGAAAAATTCTTCAATGGCCAATACAATGTAAAAAAACGGAAAATTAAATTTTTTTCAGCGAATTTTATACCGAAACCCAATGAAATGCTTTTCCAAGAAAAATGCGTTTTCCTATTCGTTTAATTCGTATTGGCAGGGTAGGCCCATTCGAAAAACGTTTTTTGTGAACGATTGGAGCATTTTATTTTGAGAAGAAACTATTCCAACGGATTTATTTTAGTTGTACATTAATCACAAAAATAGTTTTTCAATTATCACTATAAACTGAATTAATATTATTGTTTTTTGATTAACAATAATTCTAGCCAATATAATGAGCTTGTTTTGAATGCGCTGTTTTTAGCCGCGGACATTCTCCAGCTCAAACAGTTTAAAAGTTTAGTTCATCTTTTTAGTGCTTAAAAGCTTTTTGCCCAGAGGCTCATGAAAAAATTTTTTAAAAAAGGCAAAAAACATGGATGTTTACACATTCAATTTTGCAACGAAATTAATCTTCCTCTGATCCTAAATTCTATAAACCACCAGGTTATCGAAATCCATAGCAAAGAGATAGATTTATTTGAGCGTGCTCATAGCTGTCTAGAGAACTTTGTTCTCCAATCAAAAGGCTACAGAAAAAGAGTAGCCTAAGGAAAATTTATATGCCCAGGGTTCTCGTGCGTTCCAAATGACACAGTCTGGAAGCATTGAAAGTTGGAATGTATTAACTATGTAGATGTAACTTTAAACGACCCAAATGTGGACATACGCAACTTTGAACGCAGGAAAGATTTGTGATTTTATTCGCTAAAAAACGCTATATTTACTCAAATTGTGGTGCCATATAGTAAATTATTTGAGATATCTGGTTCAAATTAGTTGCAATTTAAGAAAAAATAATCTAATTGGCATCAATTATCTTGATCTGAGACAAAGTTTCTGCTTTTTTTGAGAAGAACGCAAATTTTTCCGAATTTTAACTTGATCTAGTAGTATGCTGAAAAAATTTTATTGAAAAGATATGTTTATGATATGCCTGCAATATGATGGTATTCAAGGATGTGGCACTTTTTCTTCGTCGGACTAGCGTCAGTAGTTTTCTGTGCTTCCCGGGTCAATAAATTTTTCAAAAATTAGGTAAGAAAGGAGAGGAAATGCGCTGATATTCGAACAATTTCAGCGCAAAAACTCTACAAAACAGTGCAGTAGAATGTGCTGAAATTCGGTGAACTCTTAGAAGAATTGCGCCAAAACACGTCAATTTTCAAAAAAGTTTTAACTTTTTTTTTGTTGTTAAAGTCCCGATCCCTACTCTAATATATGTTAGTCGTCACTTAATTCCTGAGCCTCTAATCATTCAATTTGATCTTAATTTAAATAACTGTTCTGTAAGACATGCGCTGAAATGTTCTGAAATGCGCTTAAATAATGAAAGAAAAGCTCAGACAAATTAGCATATTTATTTATTTTCAGAGCATAAATTGTACGAGATTCAGGGTTGAAACCTTCCAAAATAACGAGCTGAAATCTGTCGAAACTCTGTATCACATGCGCTAAAACGTTTTATGAAATTCGCTGCAACAAGGTGCCAAATTTTATGTAAAAATGTGCTGAAATTATATAAGAATTGCGCTGAAGATGCGCTGGAATCTCAAAGTTTAAGCGCATTTTCAAAATTTCAGCGCATTTTAGCGCCTTCAGTGCGTTTCTTACAGCAAAATGCGCTGAAACGGCGCTCATATCGACCCGGGTTAATTAATGCTGTTTTCTCTTCAGGATTTGTTTTTTTTTCTTGAAAGTCTGATCGATCTCATTGTTATCAGTTATCTTTCAATTGACACTTCTTGGTTGACACTTTTCATGCATTTTACTATAACTTTTTTCGATTGGAAAATATTTTAAAATATTTCAAATATTTTTGGAGAATTTTATTACCTGTATATCTTCTGGTAAATCCACTTTGCCCTTCAATTTGTCAATCTGGGCTTCAATTCTCAAAACATCTGTGAAAAAATTGCTCCTGTGTTGCTTGTCGCTGCTTGCGTTCGATTTCCGAACCAATAAGTCGTCGCGGAGTCGTGAAACTTCTGTCGAATAGTCACGTGGTCGAGAGTGATGTTCCTTTGAGTGTTTTGCGCCTTTTTTCTTCCCCTTCCGATTCTGTTTCTTTCCTCCTTTGCTCTTTTTGTTTTTCATCTTAGTTTAAAAAATCTGCTTGAAAAATTCACTTTTTCATTTTAAAATCAAAATTTTTTTTCGCATAAAAAGTTATATTCAGTTACTTTTGAGCGAGTAGATTATTACAATTGTATTCAGCTGCAGTTGCATATATAGTTAAGCATACCTGTTTTTTTTTTCATTACTGAATATTAAATAAATTGTTCTTTGATTGATAAATTTTGGTTATCAAGTTGAGTTAAGTACATTATTTTGAAGAACTTTCACAGTTCGTACCGTTCGTATTGTAGAACGTGCACTTTCTACCATCAATTGCTAATTTTACGTCATTTTTTACTGTTTAAAATGTTAACAATGATATAATTGAGAGCTGAGCCTTATCAGCTGTTATTTTTTATTCTGTTCAATCTTGTCTTGTGTTTCGTTTCATTATTTTTTCTTGCTTTCAGTTAAACAAGCGCACCTTTTGTGCTGAACGCGGCCATTATTTGTTGTTTTATTTATTATTTGAGCACGCTTCTTGCACATTTTACGGTCTTTTTTGCTGGTCTTTTTCAAACCGTCATTTGCACGTAACAAACGTAAAATAAAATTAAATATTCTTTTGTTATTTGACTTTGATCTTAAAAATACACATTATAAATTATAGTTTTCTTATATAATTCGAGGGTCAAATTTATCAATGATTCATTGAAGTTTGATAAGAGAAATTAATTATTTATTCTGGTAGGAATGGTACATAAAATGGGATATTTTGTTATGTGAAACCAAAAAAAGGTTGCAGAGCGATTCAAATATCAGAATAAAATCAGTCATAGTTGAAAATCAAATCAATCGTTGACAATTTTTTCTGGCAAAACTTATCGATTATTCTTAATATCATTCTGTAAAACTTACAATTCTAATTTATACTTAATCTTTTCAAAATCTTAATAACAGTAACGGCAAAATATTTTTAACTAATTGGTTGTGTGGTTATGTCCCAGGTTGAGGTCCAGACCAAAATAGCTTCTGATCAGACCGACCCAGACTGATTCTTCCTCTGATCAGACTAGTGTGCGCTCAAATCCGCCTCTGATCAGACTGAAGTGCGCTCGAAATTGCCTATGATCAGACTAAAGCGCGCTCCAAGTTGCTTATGTTTAGACTAAAGTGCGTTCAGAATAGTTTAGATCAAACCCAGCAGATTTTCAGATGGAGTTCTGATCGGAATGCTGTTTTATTGTTGACTCTTACCAGAGACAACACATGGCAGTAAGAAAAACAAAATAACTTGAAAAAAAAAATTGCTCGATTTGGTCTCTGGTCAGACTAGTGTGCGCTCGAATCGGCCTCTGATCAGACAGTCCCAGACCAAAGTGGCCTCTGATCAGGCAAGTTCAGACAAAAGTGCGCTCGAAACCTTTTCCAGACCATGTAATTCGAGCGCACCAAGAACATGTGTGCGCTCGAAGATGGTCTGATCAGAGCTCAATTCGGTCTGGCCACCTCGACCTGGCGTGAAAGGAACTTTAATTTACTTAAAGTAAATTTATTAGATAAATGATGTTAGAAAAGTCAAAGTGAAATTTCAATGAATCATAACAAATACTTTTTAGTGCCCACATGTTAATATAATTACTTTTGATAGCATTTGGTGATCAAGTTTCGTCGACTTACTTTGCTGTTATTTTCCTGTTTGAGAGAGGATGCCTCCGAAGAAGGGTAAAAAGGGTGGCAAGAAGGGGGGAGGGAAGAAGAAGGGTGGGAGGAAAGGGAAGAAGGGGGAGGAGGAATTGACAATTGAGGAGAAGTACAAGAAGAGTACAATGGAGATGGAGAACCTCAAACATCATTTGTCACTCCAAACAAGCATCACAAGGTAAGTTTCTCAGGTCTTACAGTTATATTTATCGTATGATAATTTTTCAAATTATTTTCGGCGTTTTAGGACTAATTTTATATGCTTTACATAAAATTCCAAATTTGTAATCAAGACAAAATTTCCCAAAAATAGAGGAGCTTGTAACTTCTGCTTGTTCCAGATTGAGAGAGTTCACTGAAATAACTCAACGCGTAGCAATCGCTCAGCGCCTAACCGTACCAATAATTTTTTATAAAAAAGCTCACTTTTGAAGCTGGTTTCTGTTTTGTATTTGTATCTTGACATTTCTCTGCCGAGCTTATACCGAACTGCAAAGAGACCTAATTATCCCTCATTTGTAAGTAATTTTCACACCTTTTCTGGATACGGGCAAAAAAAGCAGTTAACTGTTGAGTTGTCCTTCCAGTTTTTTTTAATTCTCAATTGCGACTTGAACCATCAATCGACTATAGCAACTATTTTGTTTACTTAAACTTAGGCTATGAAAATCAGCAATAAAGAGCAATCCAGTTCCGCCAATTTCATTCAAAAAAGAGCTGGTTTCAGGATGTAATATTTCAACCGTCTTTTGCTAATTTATATCAATATTTATTTTTGAAAATGCATCCTTTTTTGATATAATAAGATATTCGGATATCAATTATTTGGAACATTGGGTTTTGTAACAGCCGCAAATTAATAACCAATCCAACTTTGGTCTCATCATTGATTTTCGAAAAGAAAAAGGATTCAGTTTGTATTTTGGGTCTGTCCTAAATAACAAAATTTTTGCGTGTTTTTCATCCCAATTACAGGCAAGTCTGATTTCCTTTGAAGAATCAATAATAGTAGATCTTATTCAAATTGAATAGAAACAAGTGTTGTGTTTGCTGAGTGAGTCGCATGGTTCCAAGGGCTCTGACATATTGTTGTTGTAAAATTTCGATGATTACTTTTCCAGCATTTGATTTTTTTTGAAGTCTCAGACTGAGTCTTGTCAATCAAATGTCTAAATCCTATTATAAAGGAGCTATTAAAAAATAACTAATGCTTTCCTAAGATGCATAATGGTTTATTGCTTATATAAGTCGATATGTATTCAAAATCATCATTAAATAAAAATATAGGGTCTTTTGGTGTAAATTAGCTTGGTATTTGTAATAATTTATTGGTTTATTGTAGCGGCATAAGTAGCAGTAACAGATTTTTTTAATTGTGGGATTTTAAAACTCAGAAAACCTTCTGATTATAATGAGGCGCTCTACTTTTTATGTTAAATTCAGACCTGAAACATTTCAAATTAAAATTTTCTTTTGACAGGTCAAACGTGCTTGCAAATGAAGGTCAGCAAATTTACAAAAATATTTCAAAGCAGAGCTTGGAAGAGCTTTTTGGTTTCCACAATGTGTGAGTAAAATTGTTTGTGATCTATATGAATTTTGCTTGTTTTTGTTTTTATTTTGTAGTCGTTTAACTTAGACTCCTTAACGACAGGTCTAATTTTTGAGGTCCCCTTTTTCTGACTTGTCCGACTATCACATTAATAACACATTACCGAAAACTCACATATCACATTATGGCCTTGAGAGAAGGCAGAACGAATTATTTCTTATTTTTTATCAACAGATATTTAATTGATAAGCATCGACACCATTTCCTTGCAAATTCTATTGATTTTTCTATTTTTGTGTCCAGTTGTTTCTTTTGTGTAATTGTATGTCATTTTGGCTAATTACAAGCCCAAGCGTGTCTTCTGAAGGTATAGATGGACCCAATGAATGATTTCAGGTGATAGCTTATGGTTTTTTTGAGTCGGAAATTAATTGTTTTCAAACAGTATAAAACGTATTTTTAACCTTTTTTGCTTTTGTCTACATGTTAAGTTTTCTCAAAAAAGACAGGTCCATATCCTTTCAAGCGAAAAGCAACTCAATTGGCTCTTTTAGATTTTTGACTGCTTCATCAATTTTTCTCTAAAAATAGATATACATTGAGTTTTGGTCGATATTAAGGCTTGTTATTTTTATTTTATTTTGCTGTTTGTTTTGTCTCCTACTTTTCTTACTGAAAGCTTTCATTAGACTCTAATTAATCAGTGTTTTATTTGTATAGTGGTTCGAACTTAAAGCGATTTTTTAATTTGACAGAGCAATTATTTTCGAACAAGTTATTATTATTTGAAAATTTTTTATCTCTTCCTCATTTGATTGACCATAAAATCAAAAACGTGGTTGAGTGAGGTCGGAACATTATGTTCAAGTGCATTACCAGGCCTCCATGCTAGTCTTTTCATATGGTCGACCCCTCGACTAGGGCAGTAATTGAGCTGTGTCATATTTTTCAGACGAACCCAATCTGCACGTGATGAACTAAAAAGTGAGTTTCTCAGCCTAACGGACCAATTAGAAGAAGAACGCGACGCACAACTTGATGTTCACACAGACCTTGCTCGACAGTTCAAAACATTTCAGACCGAGAAAAATCTCGTCATCGACAACTTACAACGCGAAAACATCAAACTGACTAACGACTTGTCAAAATGTCAGCAAGTTCTAGCCAACACGATTCAAGAGAAAGATTCGATTATTCGGAAGAAAGAAGATGAAATTACTGAGCTGAAAAATAAACTAAGAATTCTGGAAAGTACTTATCAGAATATTTTCGACACTTCATTAAGGAATTTGCAGCTGAACTTGACAAAGGCTAAAGAACAGTGGGAAAGAAGCTCGGTGGATTTGCAAGACAGGACAAAGGAAAGACTGAAAGAATTTGGAATAAATTTTCAAGAATTCTGAGAATAAACAGGCTTACAGCTATTGAACTGCAAAGAACAAATGATTAATTTAGCATAAATTTAGAATTACTCAAGTAAAAGGCATAGTTATCAAAAATCGCCATATAATGGTAAAATGGAAAATTGCTAACAATGCAACAACTTATGATATTTGTCAATTCGTCTTGTCAAGCAGGATAATCGGTATAAAATTAGCTTACTTACAGGCAACGCAGATTTTAAAACGTTTTTTCCGCTATCTAAATTCTGTTAATTGTTTAAAATAATTTTTATACCGAGATTTTTTACCTTGTTTATGGACTTTGTTTACCAAACTTCATCTGGAGTACTTTTGAAAAATATCTGATCTTGAGAAAGCATCTAGTCGTCCATTTCATACCAAAGAGATGAAAACAAGTGAATTCTGAAGAACGCCAAAATTTTGGGCCAGTGAACTGAACTTGAAGTTTTTTTATCAAAAACCTGTGAGAACCGGAGGTTTAATTATGTAAATGTTTATTTAATCGCAACTCGAATCAACGTTTAAATAATCGCAACCTTTTTTGAAAATTGAGAAGCCAATTAATAAGGAAAACACAAGGAGTTTTCGTACTTGCTTTGCTTCTGAATTTTCGATAGTTTTGCGCTCTTTAGGAACAAAAATTCAAAACGAACAACTAAGCTATTAACAGACTTTTATAAGTTCAAATCAAAGCTATTAAGTTCAGCGGAGATCAGCACGAAAACGAGTAATATAGTTGTTTCAATTGAAAAAAAGCAGAAAACATGAAGTGGCTGCACCAAAACTAACTTGAAATTCATAGTATCTGGTTCCTTAATTCGTTTATATGATGAAAACGCAAAAAAAATGTAAATTTGATTTAAAAGTCAATGACTGAAGGTCAAATGAAAAGGTTAAACATTAACATGTCAATCCATATCATAAATTGAAAAATTATATAAGGATAGTTCATGCTTAGCTGTTCGTTTTGTACAAAATAGATTTAGTTAAAGAGTTGTCTTTTTTGCTTAAAAGATTGATATGTCATACTAATGACTCAAATCAAGACAAAGTATCAGGTTTAGAAAGTTGTGAACGCTGTACTTTTTGATAAGCGAAACAGATCGAAAAACAACTGTTACTCGATATGAATGGACTGCCTTTTGAATATAGTTCGTGCTTGGTTGAAATTAGCAAACAAGCTGGCTACACTAAAATGTATGTTTTTTCATTGTAGTACTTGTTATGACTATGACCAAACTCTAAAGCTCTAGTATGAATCTTTAATTATGTTCAAATTAAGAGATCACAGCCAAGTTCACACCTGGGTCGAGATGTCGCTGCTAAAAATCGCTAAAAGATGTACGAGATGCGGTGAATTTGAGTAAAAAGTTTAAGATTTGCGCTCAATATTGTGAATGCGGTGAAAAAAATAAGCGTTGAAAATTTTTTTCACCGCTTAAGCGGTGAAAAAAAAATTCACTGCTCGCAGCAGAATGCGGTGAAAAAAAAATTTAATCGCTACCAGCAGAACGCGGTGAAAATTCACCGCTGATTTCGTTTGTATCGTTTAAGTAAGTGACAGATGGCACAGGGGACTAAGAAGTTTGTGACATACAGCAGGTGAGTGGTTTGAACTCGTGTACGGTGATTTCTTTTTTGTGAGAAATCCGGTGAATGTGGTGAAAATTCTTGGTGGAAAATCTTACATCAACTCATCACTTTCACCGCAATCAGCACTAAAAGATGCAGGCGCCTTGCGTTGAAAAGAGTATTGTTTTCGCCGCTAATCACCGCTAATCTTGCATAATTTTTTGAAAAAACCTCGACCCGGCAGTAGATTTGAAAATACAATTGATGAAGTTCGCAGAAGAGTGCCTGCGATATAAAACTATAAAACAAGTCGTTTTGCGCACAAAAAAAATTTGATTGAAAAGTCAGCTGATACTGTAGGGTACCAGCATGGGAACGCCAGAATAATTCACATATGTGAACGTTGCAATTTAATTGGTAAAATTTTTATATCACAACGGAACATTACATTGGACAAATTTTAGTAATGGTATCGGAACCAAGCTGGACCATTTTTTGTTACTATTTAATGTATCACAAAAGATTGTAAAAGTAACACCGTGGAATGCAAAAGACGGGACACATTTTTAAAAACATAAATCGCCAATATGGAGCGTGAGTTTCTTACAAAAGCGGCTATTCACTAAAGTGTTCTCATGACCAAAAAAATGAAACAAAGTTTTAAAAAAATAGGTTTTAATGAAGAGAAACATAAGTAGGCTAAATTAATCTCAAAATTTTAATACCGATTTGACTTCAGCATCCAAAAGGCTACAATCAAACAAATGTAATAATTGAACACTCAACAGAAACATGCTGCTCAACACACATAATTAGAACAATAAAAATTACTGCCGTAATTTTGTCTAATTTTTCCCTACAGACCATTGATCACTCGGTCCTAGAAATATTCAAATTAATTGAAAGATTAATTTTTTTTCAAATGAGGGTCAGAACAGAACTGCTCGATTAAAAAACCAGATCTTTGAATCGTCTAAAAAACACAAGTTTTACATTATAGCCCAGTCAAGTCATTAAATTCTAAAGTGAAATAACTTCCGAGCCTCAATCGTGGCAGAATTGATAAATATCCTAAAACCATCAAACCGCTCCAGTGCTATTGTTTACTGTTGACCGGCTGGTGGAGAAGAATTATTCAGGAGATGCTGAAGTCTAAGATTCTGGCGCTTAACGTAACGAAGCATCTAAATTGGAGAAGGAAGGGGAAGACGCCGCCTAAAAGAATTGAGAGTTGCACAGTGCTACGTTAGCAGCACAAACCAATACGGCTGCCCAGAAGAGGGAAGCACGAATTCGGGCAAGAATCAAAAGAAAAGCCCAGACAAAAGGGTTGCAGCAGACACAAAATGAAAAGGAGCTCTTGAACAATTGGGTTTGATTGCACCCTTCCGTGAGCTACTTTGAGGGATGTACATGCTGCTGCCAAACACGTTGCTTTGGATTTTTTTTGAGAAAACCATAAAGCAAAAACTTTACCTTGTTTAATTGAAAACTAGCTGTAGATATCCAAATGATTGAAAGCATTGCAATAACAACAACATTTTTTCGCTCTCCTGAAAGTGAATTTGTCTGTAAGGAAGTTGCACGCAGTTTTCGTTTAAGGTACTTTAAACAAGACGTAATCTGTGCAGAAAAAAGTCGTAGTGTGCAGCGAAAAAAAGAAACAGATTAGAAAGGTTGAGAAGAATGCGAGAACGGAAGTGATGCTACCCGTTGTTAGCAGCATTAGGCGAGAAGTCAGAAATCACTTAGCAGTGTTTTCAAATAGATTAAACGAAAAAATTTGCTTTTAGAGGAACCGCTGCGGAACCGCTTTAGTAATATTGTGGTAAGTGATGGACTTGAACTTCGATACTATGTACTTGAGGTCCTATCGTTAAGACCTAAACATGCGGTAGGAGACCAGTTAAAGGATGTGCCGTTATTTGCATAAGTTGGCAAATGTTTACATGGATTAGGTGAGACAAAAACGGAAGGTGAGGAGCTCTAAGAACTTGAAAAGTCCAGAAAATGGTATCAAAAAGAATGATAGAAGAGTGAAAAAGGTACATGAAAACTTAGTGGTTTAATAAATTGCTGGCAGTACAATTCGAAAAAGCTTGCGGATTCTGTGTGATGGCGAAGTCAACAAACAAAAAAAAACACGAGGATTTGCAAATTACTATGCAGTTCCAAAAAATTAATTGAGTAAATTAATAAAATCAGTTAAAAACTTGAAAAAAGCCTGAAAAACAGCCCGCAGCAATTGATGAAGCATGAAATAATCAGTGACAAAATTAATTAAAGACGCAGATCAATTGTTTCCAAGACAGTAAGGCTGTTTGGTTTAACAAATGTACACATAAAGATACTCCTCTACGTCCTGGACTTTCGACATCATGCAGCAGCTATGAAAATTTGAGCTTGTTTTTGCACCCATTTTTTTAGCTGTACACTGCTTCAGACTGAAAAAAACGTAGTTCAAGGCACGGGTCAAATGTTTTTTAGCTCAGCAACTAGTTGATTGGCCTTCAGTCAGGCCATGAAGAAACAAAAATCTGTGGACCAAAAATCAGTATCCAGATGAACAATCGTCGAAAATAGTGAAAATAGAGAACTTTTTTTTAGATCAGATAACAACTGGTTGTGAAAGTCCACATCAATTTAAAGAAAAACACGAAGAAGAGCATAACAAAATTCAGATGATACCTAACGAAGGCCAACACTTTTTCTGCAATAGTGAGGCAACAATACACGAAATTTTGCGAGCAATTTGAAAAAATTATTTGAACTGCAAATGGTATACAAAACGCGAAAAATAATATCATGCCTATAAAAACAGCTATTCGTGAACGGGCTCTTGAGACAAAAAAAGTCTAACATAATTTTTAAAAAATAGTTTTTCAAGGAGAGAATGCTCCGTAGGCTAATATAACTTCACATGCCCCGATCTGGTATCAGAAACCGAAAAGTCAAAAAACGTAACAATTGAACATTCAATATAAACTTTCCAGACTGTTCAACGAATATAATCAGCAAAATGATAAAAATCGCCCTAATTGTTCCCAAATTTTGGATTCAGACAATTGATCACTCGGTCCCAGAAGTTATCAAAATTGTTGAAAATTTAACCTCAAAATCCATTGTCAGTTTTTTTTTTCATTTGACAATCAGAACACAAACTTTATACAAAAAAAAGAAATGATCCAATCCTCCAAAAAAAATCACACGTTTTTACTTTATAGCCCTGTCAAGGAACAAAATGAAAGTGAAACAACTACCGTCCCTGAATCGTGCAAGTTTCAAGAAAACAATCAAAAACAGCTTTGCTGCTGTTGTTAACTGTCGACGGTTTTGCAGAGAACACTTTTTTCAGTTGTTGCTGATGTCTGACATGATGGCGTTCGGTGTAACGAAGTATGCAATTTTGAGATTGAAGGGAACGACGAAGGCTCAACGTTTTGTGAGCTGCAACAGAAAACTGGATTGACAACTAAGAATCTGGAGACAGTGCCACGTCCCAGATACAATCAATAGGGCAGATCAGTAGGGGAATGACAGGAACTTGAGTAAAAATCAGAAGATAACTAGAGCCAAGAAAAAGCGAATGCAGCCAACACAAATTGAGAAGGAGCTCCCGAACAATCGGGTTTGGTTGCTCCTGTCCTTGCGCTACATTGAAGGGTTGATGTGCTGTTCTTCACATGCGTTGACAAATGTTCACGTGAATTACGTGAGAAAATTTTGGAAGGCGAGGAGTTCTTCGATCATCAAGCGTCCGAAAAATGGTATGCAAAAAATAAACGCAGAACTCTGATGGACAAAATCAGCGACAAATGTTTTAAAAAACTCACGTCATTTGGTTCACAATCAGAAAATTATACGCTTTAGCCAATGTACACCAAAAGATACACTTCTTCCTGCTGTACTTTCGATATCAGGCGCTTGAGGAAGCAAGACTCTCTGGACCAAAAATGAGTATCCAGAAAAATGATCTTCAAAAATAGTGAAGCAGGCTTGAGATCAGATAACAACTGGTAGTAAACGGACACACCAATTGAAAGAAAAACAAGAAGAGCATCAAAAAACCAGACTATATATCTAATGAAAGCGATCACTTTTTTACAATACTGAGGTATTTTTTGCAAATAAATTGAAAAAAAATTGTGTTTCGAATTGCAAACCAACGCAAAAATTAATCTCAGTCTTCCTCACCCTGTAATCATCTTTCGGTAAAACTTGAAATCTTACCAGGTATCTGAAGCAAAAACTAATAGATATGGATGCTTCTAGGTTGGACAGAAAACCTGACTTGCTACCTCTGAGATATCAGAACATCAAAAGAAAGGTTGACAGATAAATCAAGACCTTTTTGATTGTTGTGGCTCCACCAGTGTCAATGAAAGAAAAATTCAGGACGCCTCCCGCACAGTGGAATACTTCCTGACCGTCGAAGAAAGTTGAAGCCCGGATAAACACATGCAACAAATAACGGGAGCGAGACCTCACGCAGAAATGTTAGTTGAAATCATCTTTTTTCACTGTATTATGAGGCAAAAACAATTTTCTTGAGGGAAAACCTTTTCAACCACCCCTTCCCTCTAGAGCGATGCTTAGCGTTGGGGCAATGTTCCTACAAAAAGACGGTCAAAATCAAAAAAGCCGGAATAGAAAAGCGCTTTGAGTGTCCGACGTATATACGAAGATCACTAAAAGACTTGGGTTTGAAAATGAAAGGTATGTTATAAAATTAATGCTTTACCAGATTTATGGCTGACACAAGGTTAATAGAAGACAAGAGATTAACATAACAATTTGATTAAAGGAAGCCCGGGCTTGGAGCATGATAAACAAAAATGACATATCATTGTTGAGTTGGTTACTGTACCACAGTGGTAGAACCGATTTTGGAACTGAATAACGAAAAGATTTCATTCAGACAGTGGACATCAATGCAACATGACAAGCTAACCACATTTCAGAGCCTAGCTTTAGTTTAATAATCTTTTATTCTGTCTTTGCTACTTATCAATTTATCTTCTTCCTTGTTTGTCTTTTGTAACACGCTCCATTAATTAAATCTATAATATATTGTGCACGTGCGGCTAATATAGTGGCGACAGAGTTTTTATTAAAAAAATGAACAGCCGAAACCCGTTATATTGAGCGTTGTACTGATTTCACCACGCTTGTTGCTTGAAAATTGATTTTTATCTCAATTTTGATTCATCGATATCACGAACAGGACGAGAAATGATGAATTGCTGTCGGGATTCGACAAGAAAGTTTGCCATCGTCAATTTTTCAAGTGAGTACCACCTGAAAATTCGAGTATCATAAAATTGTGCTTATTTTTTTTCCTAATTTTATTAATAGCGTTCAAAACCTCTTTATTTGATTTTGAGGTCTTTTGATAAAAAAATTCCATTCAGACTCGGGTTTTGATGTTTTTCTTCAAGAAAGATATGCACTGTCAATACGACTTAAAAGCTGTTGAGTTTGAGTTTCGAAAAAATTTTTGAAGAAAATTATTGAATTAACTTGAAGACCAACAGCTTCTGAGGAACAAAATTTGGAACAAAAAATTGTACGGATGGCGTGGCACTCCTCAAAAACGCTGTTAAGAAATTGTTTACGGGATCCAACGATTTCAAAAGCTATGTTACACACTTTGAGCTCTTGTCACAACTCCAAAAGTAGCGAAGAAAGAAACAGTACACGATGCCGAGACCAGAACTAATGAACGACCACAATATTTCGCGCTGAGATTAAAAAAGTTACTTATTGATAATTAGAAAGAGCTATGACGAGAAAGAGCTATGACGAGACCGTAAAAGCTTTCAGAGAAGATTGTACTGAAAAAGAAAAAACTTAGCGGCCTTGGGATACAGATTTTATCGGTGATTTGAGACGTAAGACTTGAAATCGTACCCCCAATAATCTACTGAGATACGAGAACATCTCATTTTGAGGGGATTCTTCGAAGGCATAGAAAATAGTCAGGTGCGACTCAAAATGAGAAACAACTTGAGCAACGCGGATAAAATTTTAGACACAGTTTTAGAAAGAGCATTACAAAGAGAAACTATCACGAGAATTGAGATGAAGGACAATGAGCCGCAGTTTTCTGCAATCCAGTCGAATGACGATTAACTAATTTAACTAATTTGATTACTGATTTAGCAAAAAAAAAAATTGCAGACTAGTCAACCTAACCTTCAAAATTATCAAATGTTCTCTTCGCGGGGGAAACAGCCAAAGAATATGTGGTCGGTAGTGAACGAGTTTCATGAGAACCTCAAACAGAAACAGAAATGAAAACATCTGCAAAAAAGCAGCGCTGATAATAGAGGAACCACTTACAAAAGGGGAGCGTGATTGCTAACACCAGGAGTTGAAAACACAATTTGCGATTGTGCCGAGCGACCGAAGTCAGCAGTGATTTTTGTGAACACAGAATTCTGCCGATGCGTTCAACCAATCCATGCATTCATAGAATGCAAGAATTGCTTCAATTATGGACGCCCAAATCATATCAAACGAGATTGTCCGTATTTAAACGAGAACTAGCTGAAGGTGGCACGGATCTCTAAAAACTCTGATTGGCAGAAGTACCAGTGGAGACGTTTTTGCAAAAAAAATGATCAAAGACAAACTGATAATGAACATAATTAATAGTGGAAATAGTTTAATCATATAAAATTTATACTCTATAAAAAAACTGCGAGAACGTAGCGAAAATCAGAATGTGCAATTAAAATATAATGGCTGTCAGCAACGGGAATTTGCCTGTAAAAGGGCTAACAGCCATCCGTGTTCAGCTTTAAAAAATTACATCTGTATAAACAGTTTATTTTCTGGTGACCAAAGTTCAGATAAGGACTTGTTTAATAGGCATGGAATTCTCACACTATTTTGATTGTTTTCTAAACCCAAGAAAAAATGAACTATTTTGCGGAAATTTGGGAAAAATGTACATTTATTCTCAACTCAGTGAAGTATCAGAAATCTTTTTTCATTATCAGCCGAGATTCACGAACTACTTCGAACTAACCCCCAAAGTTCTAACTAATGCAAGATTGTGGAAGAAGAAGGTAACAAAAACTGAAATCATAATCGAACCCATTAAAAAAGTTCAAAAAAATCACTTTATTAGAAGTGAGATCGCTAAATGACATGGCTGATGATGTGCCATGGGTTCGAATTTTGGGCCGTTTTTGAAACCACAGGAAGGGTTACAAAACTACGAGAATTGCTTTTGCCGAAAACAATGAACATATTTAAAAATTACTGCCGAACAACCCTGAACTAAATGCAAAATCAAATGATGTGTGCTACTTTGACATACGTGTACACTCAAGTTCAATAGGCTCGTCTTGAGAGTTTTTGACAAAGGTGAGAGCACTTTGCATCAAATATGAGACATCTTTGTTTCAAATTTTAAACAATTTAAGATTTTGCGATCGGTATTATCTTTTTTAAAAATATAAAATGGATGCTACGCCATTCAGACATACAAATGGCAGTATGAGTTTGGAAGAAGAAGAGCCATGAAAAAAATTGTTGAAGACGTGGAACGAGATAAATTAACCAACAAATTCCAATTCGACAGCACTATCGGTACTGGTACCAAAAGATTAGGAAACTCTGGTTTTTTAGATTATCGGGTCTAAACAAACAGATAGAGAAAACATGCTTGCCGTTACAGCGATTTAATGAGGCAAAATGTACTTCTCGGACACAAATCTTTTGTCTCGGTACGTTCAAGTGGCGCTCGAGTAGAGAGTCAAAATTTAACAATTTTTCTAAAACCTCTGAGCCTTTATAGATGGAAAAGACTTCCGATTGGAACAGTTTCTGCTCCCAAAGCTTTTCAAATTTTACTGGAACTCTACAGTTTGCTGGCTTGTCTTAAGAAATTGCGCTAGTTTGTCTAGATGACATCATTGGTAGAAATATTACAGAACATCGGAAAGGGTTAAAACTGGTTTCCCAAAATTTAGCGGAGAACGCATTAAAGACATTAGGATCAAAAAAAAATTTCAATAGAGTGTCAGCTTCTTGGTGCACATTATATCCGAGTGTAACGTCAAGGTCGACCCATGAAACGTAAAAGCGGTAAAAAGAATGAAAATTCACGCTCTATAAAAAACCTCAGAGATTTTCTAGGCCTTCTTGGCTATTATCGAAAATTTTTTCCGTTTTCGGAAAAACAGCAGAAACTCAATACAGGTTTTTAAAGAAGTCTAATAAGGGTAAATGGATTACGGAGTGCAAAAATGCGGTTAACCAAATAAAAAAGAGCGTTCAAAAGCCCCGGTTGTAGAATACCAAAGTAATAGGTACGCATAGGAGCAGTTCTCTCACAGAAAACGGAACCGAAGTTAGAGTAATTGCACAGCCTAGTAAAATTAAATGTAATTACCCGAAAACTAAAGGGGAATTGTTCGGGGAATCGAAACTGTTCAGTTGACGCAATATAAATATAGTGGACCCTAGGTTTCTCGGCTGGATTTACTCTTTTAAAGAACCAGTCGGTTTGGTCGCACAATTAAAAGAGAAACTTGGGCAATTTAACTTTGACACCGGGTACCGATCAGAAAAAACAATATGACATGCCGACTTTTTTTGCGTTTAAACAAAGAAGATGAGGAACAAACAGTTTTTGTTTACACTATTGTAATGGATTCAGAGCAGGACTATGTCCACTAATGGCGTTGAGGTTGACAATTATACAAATTCAACAGAGTAAACCTGCGAAGTTCGCAGCAAAGCAAAAAATTGCTGAAAAAATTGTACAAATGGGTCATAAAAAATACCTGAATCACGACATATAGAAAAGAAACTTCCAAGGAGTTGTAGAAATTCTGGATTCTGTTTACAAATATTCGTCTCATAGAAGCGAGTTGTTTCGAAAACACCAAGTAGGACATAACTTTAAAACTGTTTACCAAATGCTAGTACCAAGGGAGAGAATGTGTTCCACGTGCTTCAATGGTCGCATCAATCCAATAGCGCAGGTCACTTTGGGATGAAGAAAACATAACTAAGATCTTGTGAAAAAAAAAACTGGCCCTGCATGACACGGGACGTAAGGAATTGGATAGAAAGCTATCATGTGTGCCTAAAAAGGGAAGCCGCCATTCACATACATCGACATTCACTCACAAAATGGAAACCTAGTCATCCATTTTGGCAACTATCGCCAGTATAATGGGTCCACTTTCCGAGTCTCATGTTAACAATTACATATTAATTGTCGGAGTTCTATTCAGTAAGTGGCATGAAAGCGCAGATTTGCCCAATCATGATGCAAAAACCGTAGCAAGAGCGTTTGTTGAACACTGGGTAGTGAGATTCGGATGTGCTGATAACCGTAACAAGGACCAAGGATCAAATCCTATTTCAAAATTTTTCCGTTGTCTTTCTAGCCAACTAGGAATCCAGAGTTCATCAACAATATCATCTTAACACTTAAAAGGGAGCGCGATGATTGAAAAAACTGATCGAGCAGGGATATAAACTTCTTTGAATACGTAGGCCAGTAACAAAATGAGGGGAGAATTTTTCTACCATAAGCGATGATGTGTAACCGTTCATCAAAACATAGTTTCACAATAAACAGTCCAGCTTATGTAGCATTGGGTTCACCACTGTTGGTACATAAAGACTGCATCTATAGCACACAACTAAACGCAATATGTGCAACACCAAGTGTTTAATTTTTCAAAATGTAAAAAATTCAAGAAACGCATCAATTAATGCGAGAAATGAGAACTCAAAAAACCTAATATGATTGCAGTTTGTATGGACCGAACTACAACAAGAGTTAGTTTCCAGCTCGAGTTTAAAAAAAGAAACGCAAAAGTTTTCTGTGGAGTCATAAGTCATAAGCGATTTGAAATTCACGCTGGAAAAAAATGACAAAGAAAGCTCTTAGGTTAAGTTTTTGATTGATTAAAAAAACATAAGTTGTTAAAAAATCCATTGCCATTTACGACTGAGCTTCAGGCAGAACGAAAAACAAAAGTTAGCGAGGATAAAATAACCTTTATAGGAAATCTCAGACAATGATGACATAATTGAGATTGAATCGTCTGCAGACAGTGAAATTAATTGAAATTCAGTTGACCAATCGGAATTCAAGATTACTATCAATCCACTAAAGGCTACAAATGAGGCGTCTGAAAATGAGGCAACAGAATCACAGTGGAAACACTTAAAAGGGAAAAGAAGGCAAGCAAGGCAGTGAATCCTATGTGGGGCCTAAGTTGATTACTGGAAAGTAATCAGCACCAACAGAAGGACAGAATTGGAAAAAAAACTCACAAGAAGCGAGTAGTGAAACTATGAAATTTCGTGAAAAAAACAAAAGTGATCAGACCTCTTCAATATAGGCTAAAAGGTCTAGCAGCCAAAAAAAACTCCGTATATGAGATGTTAATAATTACTTTACTAAGCAAGACAAAGAGTACTTCAGTAGTAAGGAAACTGATAAGATGTTTGCTTCAGGAAAATTCAGAGTTAAATAATGAAATCAGATAGAATTGCAACTTTGTTCGCAGCCTAGAGTGATGGAGCATCACTATGTTTTTACCTGGCAACGCAAACCAATTTCGCTCCTCTCTCACTTTGTTTTAATTTTACTTTATACAATATTAACAACATCGTATGAACCAAAAAACTACACTTTGTATCACAGTACAATTTTTGTACCAGAATTCGAGTATCGAAAACAATAGAAGAAGATAATAAAATATATGCTGATGTTCAGTGTGAGACAAAGTTAAACTTTTGCGTGTATGAAGTGGAAAATACAGTGTCTACCACTTAAAAAGAGAATCTAATAATGCTTTTGATACAGAAAACCCAAGATTTTAAAAATCAATATAGCCTTCAAACAAGAAATCTTGTGGAAACATTTGAAAATACAAAAACTTTGCCACACCAAATTTTGGACATACATCTTTTGAAGTCAACAGTTCGGTAAGGAAAAATTTTTACGACAGGCTAGTGAAACCAATTATGTCGAGGAGCAGAAACAAAGCTTCCTGAAAAGGAAGAGCGCGAAGGCGCTATATGTGCCGAGTGGAGCCTGTAGAAGGCTGTTCACCTACAGAAGAAAAATTTATTGAAAATATGGTGGAATTCTCAGCGGAGCATTTTGAGGAAAGCTGCTACAAAGAGAAGTATTGAGTTTTAAAGATCCACTTGGTTTTCCAGAAACTGCTTTCAATCAAAACAATATTTTGAGGAAGACTTAAAAAATTTTTTTTGAACATCAAGGCAAGCAAACTTGTCAAATAATTAAATATTGTAAAAAAATTTAACCTGATTTTTTTTGGGTAACAACAAGACAACGTTGTTCAGCGGGAAAATATCGCACAAAAACAAATATGAAGGATATTAAAGAGGAAGAAGCAGTTTTATGTGGACAGTACTTAAAAAAAACCGGAGTGCAAGATTGTTTTTACTCCATGAAATAATCAGAACTGGCAACTCGTAATCCTTAAATAACGATGGAAATGTTTTTCTCAAGCGTTATTAACAAATTTAACTTCAGCTAATGGAGGTGGGGGAAATTCTTTTCATGAAGTCTAGAACACTTCAATTTAAGATTCAGCGATTGAAAAATGAAACAGTGATGGAATTATCTAAAAACTTTGTGAGTCTTTAGTAATGCTGTAATGCTTTTTTTAACTCACGTTGAAAAAGCAGAATTTTTTTCATATATTCACAGATGTGCCAAGATGGTAATAACAATCACTCAGATTCCTTTCATCACATATGAAGTTCAGGTCTCAATAGAGGGTTGAAATCTTCCATTGGATATTTGGAGCCTCTTACAAAAAAATTGTATCACAATTATACAATCGCAGCTTGTTTCCCGCTGTACCCAATTGTCGCAAAATTAGAAGACGGCTGCTACCAACAATATGCAGAGATACTGAAGAAGGTCAATCAAGAAATATGTCAATGGCCGATGAATAATCATCTATGATTACATCGTAGCCTCTTCTCAATTTCAGACTGAAAAGGGAGTTAAATTACTCGAGCAAGTTGACTCAATAGTAAAATAAATTTTTATTTTTCACTACCGAGAAGCTTTTCTTGATTCGGATGTAAAAAAGTGTCATGAAAACATTTGAGCACCCATTTTCAAAAACAAATTTACAAGCAAACGAAATCACAATTTTTCGTGACCGAAAAACCGAAACCTTCTACATCGGGTTAAAAACTAAGGTTATTGTTGTGCCAGTCTACCTCATATATCAGAGTAGTAAAAAATTTCTTATGTTGTTCATCTAAATAGGATTAGTTGTTAATAGAGCATCTTGGCAACAACTGTTTTAGTATCTTGATACCATACCGGAAAGACTTATGTATAGTCAACTACTCACAAACAGTTGATGAACGCCGAGGAGAAAAGAAGATTATTGTAAAAAGGAGTCACCGCTCGTCTAAGAAAGGTGAATACGTTATAAGTTCGAATCCCAAAAAAAAACAAGAAATGTTTTGCGGTCAAGACTAAAGATTTCATTACCTCTTGAGTTCAGGATTGACCATTAAATAGGCTAAGAGATTGTATAAGGTACAAAATATCAAAAAAAAATTGAGGCAAAGACCGAAAATGTGAATATCTCTTGACTTCAAGATCAAAAAAAATATAATAATATGAGTTCAAGACCAGATGAAATAATTTTTTCTTGAGTCTAAGACCGCAAGAAAAAAATCTCAAAAACACGACTAAAAATATGGATAAAAATCAGAAACAAAACTCTTTTTGTTCAATAAATGAGGGAGCGAGACCCCACAAATCGGTGAATATGTATTCTTTTTGCCAGATTTGTGAAAAGTTATATCCGAGACTTTCTGGGAGAATAGGGAGTGGAGTCTTGTCCATCTAGGAGTCGAAAGCAGTCTACGTTAGAACTTCTGGCTCCCACCAATATTCGGTTCCGAGCATTACAGACTGAAGTGGAGCTTCAGAGCCAGTGTGTTACTAGAGAATTTGAAGAATACCATTTTTTCTTTCGAAAAGAATCAAATGAGCTTCGATAAAATTTAGACAAATAATGTGAAAACGCCAGGGAGGCATCAAAAAATGCAAAGGACAAACAACGCGCAGAGTTTGGGGCGCTAAGAGATAATCTAGAGGTAGCGGAAGTCAGAAACTCTGAACAGGAGCAGTCAATCAATTTACTGAAACAATATCTAGAAATTTTTAAATTTGATGCTGCTACGGAGAGCAAAGCCGCCAAGAGACTTTAGAATGATCAGATACGGTCAGAGCTTTAAGCTTTTTTACAGCGCGTACCAACGAGTGCCATTGAATATCAAAGAATACCCTCATAGAGAGACAGAAGAACTCATTGGAGAAGGAGAAAGCCAAAACAAAGGTGACTGAGAAATGTTTTTTTTCGAGATCCGAAAAACAAAAAAATATCGAATTGGCGTGTGAGATCTTGTTGGTTAGAAGTTCTACTTCAAAAAGAAAAGTCAAGAATGATTATCACTACAAGATGAACCTATTGACGCACCCTGATAAAGAATTCTTCAAAATCATTAACCAATTAGTTCAATTTTTGCCCAGTGATGCAGCGCAAGAAGCATACAATATTGTTGGGGTAGAAGAGGCCGAAAAAGTTCTGAATGACAACAACTGACATTAAAATTTTTTATTCGAAAATTACAAACTTTTTCATTTGAAGATTTTCATGGGTAGATCAAGACCTTTCTGATTGTTGTGGCTTCCAGCATAATAATGAGAAAAAAATTCTAGATGCCTCTTGCACTGTGGAAAAACTCGTGACCTAGAAAAATATCTGACGCCGGATCTAGACGTACGCAACGAATGTTTGGGGGAGGGAACTCACGCAGAAGCATTAGTTGAACTTATTTATTTTCACTGTATTATGGTGCAAAAACAACCTTGTTAAGGGAAAAACTTTACAACCACTCCGTTCCTTCCAAAGGAATGCATAGGATTGGGGCAAAATTTGTACAAAAAGACGGCAAAGATTGAAAAATCCGGAAAAGACTGCGTTTTTGTGAGTGTCCCACGTATATGAAAAGATCACTAAAAACCGTGGGCTCCAAAGTGAAAAGTCTGGTTTAAACATTAATGTTTTAACAGATTTATGGCTGACACAACGTGGATAGCTGTCAAGAAATCAAATTGGACAATTGATTAAACAATGTGTGGTCCTCGAGTAACATCAACAAAATTAAAAGAACTTTGTTGTCTTGATTAATTTACCGCATTGATAGAACCAACGCTGGTACTGAGCAAAGAAAAATATTTTTTTCAGAAGAAACATTATCGAATTGAACGAGCTAAACACTCTTCCGAGCCTTATTTTAACTCAATAATCTCCTTTTCGGCCTCTCCTATTTCAACTTCTGCCTTGTTTTTTTACTAGTGAAACTCCCATTGCTGTAAAACTATAATAATTTGGGCACAAGCGGCTGCTATAATTTTAAGCAGGGGATAACAGATATAATTATGCAGTTTCAAGTAATTTAAATATTGTGTATAAAAAAAGTTTTAGTGAAATCTTTTTATTATCCCCCAGATTTTAACTCCAACCACCTTCTCTTTTATCGTCAAATAAAACCTTTGATTGGAATCTGAGCTTGACAACATGGTAACGACTAGAATTTTTCAACTTTTCTCATGTTCTAATTTAAACAGACATCTTGACCCTGCAGAATATTAGAAATTATACCAATGTTAGAGGAGCAACGGTATGTTTGACTCATTCTTCGACACCTCCAGGAAAATTGTTGAAGTGAGTGACTTAAATTCTAGGCCCTGGTTAACACAAGAAATTTTTTAATTTTATTTGCATGACATTTTTAAAAAAATTGAAATGTATATTTTTCCAAAGAAGCGAAAGAATTTCTGTTTTCTTTTTTTTTGCCAACCGCAGCCAAAAAGTAAAACTTAATGGCATGTTCTCTGATTGTGAAATTGTACATCACGGTGTGCCAGTCGGAATTGTTTTAGGGGCACTCATTTTTCTTTTATATGTGAACATTTTTTCGTCTATTATAAACTCAACGGAGAAAAAATTCAATTGGCAGATGACACTAATATTGTTATCGAAAAGTCATGGAAATCTTACAAAAAACTGAAGAATATGTAGAGATGAACAAAATAACTTTGAATAGCAATAAAACGGAGCTGATCACGTTTTCGAGCTTTACGTTCATCGTCAGGTTAAAACTGTTTTACAAACTGTTATAAGATAAAATGAATATGTATTTACATTTGTCTGAGACCACACTTTGAACAATTCTAGGGACTATTCTATAAAATTCAATCGAAAACTTTTCACTATATGCATTATTTAGCCTATTTACAGCTCAGATTTACATCTGTTATCAATTTATTTAAAAACATTCCTGTACCCGAATTTTCGATTTTGACCAAGTTCTTGTTTTTTTAGGGTTATTCCGAATTTGCCCTAAACTTAAGTATCCCTCTGGTGCAGGTTTTGCAAATTTCGTTTTGTCATGCACAAAATGTTTTTTGCCCTATGTATCCTCGTTTAATCAAAATTATAATTTGAACTAATATTTTAACGTGAGTTCCCGCGCCATATATTCATCGCGTGTGTTTAGTGCCGGCTTCAGCTTGCTGACGTATATAGCTTCGATGATCATTAGTTTTTCTACTGTCCGGCAGAATTTTCCATTCAATGTCATTCGTGGCGCCACGATATTCAACCAGATGTTGACCCACCTGTGAAGCCTTCTTTTGATGTTCTTTTATCCTTGTCGTATAATGCCGGCTTGTTTGCCCAACCTAGATGGATCCGCATCCCGTACATTTAATCTCATATAGCACATGGGATTTCAGGTCTCTATCGAAAGATAATTTCAGGGTGGGGAGGCATGATCTTAATTTAAAAACCACTTGCAATTCGCATAGTTTCTTCAATTTGCTAGCGAACCTTGAATAATTTTTTTGCGCTCAGAACATGAAAAACTTAAAGTGATGTCTCATGCTATCAGATCAATATACCTAATAAGACATTAATTCACCCCTGAATGCAAACATTCTTCTTTTAAAAGCACTTGTACTTTCAAATTCATCGTTTTCGGCTATCTTTTTTCAACATTGATTGGCAAGAATTTTGAAACGCCATAATAACAGATTAACTGAGGTATAAAGGTGTGCTTTCTGCGCAAAAAGTATGACAAAGCGAGAGATCTGCTAATACAGACAAAATTCTACCAGCTGAGCTAATAATAGCAAAAGTGTAGCTAATCAAATTTCCCCTTGATATAGCCAGACTAGAAATTTCGGAAAATTTTAAACTGGTATCTGAGTCTTCATTAAAACACTCGAACAAAACAATTCAAAATTAGACAGAATGTCAGAACCAACTTTGGAACGAAATCGATTGTTTATCAATGCGTACCAAAATGGCTTCGGTTGGCAAAAATAAAAAGCTTTTTAGGAAAACTTTGAATGATTTCTTTCGCTCACAACATGAAAAATTCCTTTGAATAGGATCGTAGCAGCCTTTAAAAGTTACTTTTAATTTTTGGAAGAAAAGAATTGGAAGAAATTTTATAATGAGATTCTTTAAGAAAAATGTTTGATGTTTATCGTTTTGCTTGGATGGTTTGAAGTTTTTTTAACCATATGGTTACAATTTTAATTTACTTGTTACGAAAAAAAATGTTTAAATTGTCCGCTCAGACAAATGCAAATACAATTTCATTTTGCACTGTAACAATTTGTTTTTGTTATAACAATTTGTTAACAAACTGCGAATTACGTGTAGGTGCAACAACCGCAAGAACGTGAAAAAACTGATTTTTGTTATCTAATAAACTGAACGACACAAACTGGGGTTAATTTATAACCCTTGGATTTATTCGTAAATTCTGTTTTATTATTATTATTATTATTATTAGTTACAATTTAGTCTTCGGTAGCTAGTTAGTAGTAGTAGTTTACCTAGAAAACTTCCCTATTAAAAGAGTTCTATTTTACTTTTAAAAAGACAGAGTCCATAAAAATTTTGAGACACGTACAAGTTTGAATTAAAATTTTCAGTCTTGATCGTAAGCGAGCGTACCATATGTTTATACAATGACTGAGTATGTACTGACACGTGCTCTAACTGGGAGGGTGGAACAAACAGAAAAAATCCTTTTGTTTTTGACTAGGTGCATTTATTCGGAAATTTGGTTGTGAGAAAACAAATATGACATTTCAGATGATGTATTGCACAACGACAGGCAAGATATCGCCCCACAAAACAGACTACACATATGCCAGAACGTGAGTTTATAGCGAGTTATATAATCTTTGACCTTTGAAACGTTCGCGAGCGTTTCAACCGTATGCTATGGATTATAGGTGACATTACTTGTATAACGAACGCCAGATATAACGTTCACCAATGCCCCGTCAATTGGGATAGGTTGGCAGGAACTAAGATTGGTACAATATGCGAGCAATGGAAGGAATAATTAGGTACTGGGAGTAGATTGCCACATAGCAGAGAACCCTTCGTTTCTCTGAATAATTCGGTTCTGGAGATTAGACCAAATTATGCTGCAATGACAGTGATATGCTTCATACTGCCAAGGAGAGTTTCAACTGATTGATTTTTCCTTTATCTGAGCACTCAAAGGGAATTTTAACCGAAGTAATCTGATGTAGTGTTATACCTGTTAAATAACACAACTTCAGACTGTCGTGTTCTAACTTATTAAATAGTGTTTTTATGTTTGAAATGATGAAAGTTCCTACAGTGCCAGCCTGGGTCTAGACTGATTGATTTGATTCCACATATAGCATCTAAAACATTAGCCCAACACTGCATACAATAGAGGTCAATCAAAAGAAAGCCCCTTCCATAAAAGTGTAGTCGGTCAACTCGGGGCAGCAAGTCAAACTCCTATGTATATTTATAAATCCTGACAGTAGAAAAAATTTAAATCATCAGAAGCGAAAGATAGAGAACCTGATAAGCATCAGAATTATAATCAACATAAATATGATAAATAGCAATCAAAATATATTGTGTAGTAATTTTGAATCAGAAGTAGAAAAAATATACAGAAACATTTAAGACAACAGCCTGCATTCCTCTAAAATGGTTCTTATTGACGCTTCTACTGCAGGGAGCCGGCGCATTGAGCTTGCACTACGGAGGCAGAGTACGCAGCTACGCAAAAGCGTGAAACTTATTTTTGTCCTAATGTTCGTGATCGTCCGATTATGAATCTTCTTTCTTTCCTTCTTATGGCTGATCCTGGAAGCCAACCTCTGTATGACTTTTGATGCTGACAGACAGGCTCCTCCTGTATATGAAAAGATTAACGGACAGTTGGCTTTCTCGACTTCGATTATCCTTTGCTTGTATTTCAGCTTCTTGATGGACTCCTGATATTTGTAAGAATCCAGTATGCTTTATTGTGCTACTCTTAGCATACGGATTAAGCACTTTCGCATCAAAGAATTTTCTGAAACTTGATTTAAAGAAGCCATTAGCTTTGATATCTAGGTGAGTGTCGTCATCAGTAGCGGTACTTCTATTTGCGAAGGTTTTACCTTGCAAAGTCTGAAGACTGCTCTTATTCGACATCATCGGAAACCTCATTGAAGGGGTTGCCAAAAGAGTCACAGATGTCATTGTGTCTAATGTGCGTATATCCACTTTTTGGGCAATGAAGAGCAGGTGCTGCATTTACAATTTCTCCACATGCTATCGGTGATGGCAATTTTACGGGATGCCATCCTTATCGGAGGGAAAATCCATCTCTAAACTCTCCCTTTGTTAACTCGAATTGACATCGTTTCAATGTGGGTGTGTATAGCCAGCATGGTGCTCCTTTTTCCATGGCAAAATCTAGAGAATAAGCCTCTTTTTCATAGAGAATCAACCTCGAATAGATCTTTCATATTTGTTTGCCCTGTCTTCAGGTAGAGGAATGCTAAGGCAACCTTCTTTAATGGAAGAGAGAAAACCTTTGTTTGTCATTGTAAGAGGTATGGCTCAGTTTTGAAGAGAAGGTTTTTGTCAATTATTTTGGCTTCCCTCGGCAGAGTGTCCGAGTTTGTAGTCGTAGCTATAAAAGTCAGTTAACATTGCAGTCGATTTCTAATACGATTTGTAGGCAGTTTGACTGCCTACAGTGCTAGAAAACATACGCTACTGTGGAAAATTTCGGACAATTGCAAAGTTGCCGTCCTGAACTCTATTTTCAAGAAAGGCGACCTGGAGATTTCTACAAAATTATAGGCCCGTTGCGCTGCTGAATATCGCCAGTAAAGTTTTACAGGAATAGATTTGCCGCAGCCTTTATAGGAATTTCGCTCATTTTTTTTTGACAAAAACCCAAACGCAGAATTTTTTGCTTTCTATACAGACTCCAAAGCTTTCGATAAAATACCCCATTTTGAGTTGCTGAGAAACTTGCAGATTCATATAGGAGGCTGCCTATTTGAGATCCTATTTGACTATCTAAATAACAGGACACAATGCTAGAGTGGACGAGGCGATTTCGGAGGTTGGGAAGTGTCGAGTTGAGTCCCACAAGATTTGCTTCTGGGTCTAATATTCGGTGATCTCACCATTGATCTCCCACACATTCCTGCTTTCACAGATACTGTTTTTACTCGTAGGTTGACATGAAGATTTTGGTGGGAACTGAAACTACTTTGAATTGCAGCATGATCTACAGTATGCCTACCACTGTGTTTCTCTAAAGCACATGGAACTTGCAGTCGACAGGTGTTCCCAATTGGTTTCAAATGGGGGCAACGAAACGTTTAAACATCTCGGACAAAACCCGACAAGATCTTCTGTTGTCAAAAATCTAGGAGTGTATCACTCCAATGATTTGGCATAAAAAACACATGTTGATAATAACCTGAAAAAACAATACAGGTGTATTACTTGATAACGTTAAAGCATTGATAAAAATTTGTCTCTACAAATCATTCCTTGTCTTGCTCAATGGTTTTCCTTACTTGACGTTGTCCAATCGTGAAATTCCACCCTTTGGAAAATTTCTAAATTTAATGAAATGGGTAACAGGAAACGGAGAAAGAAGCTACATAAATCAGTTGCTACTACTGAATCTTCTCCCACTGCTGATGTTTTCAAATAAATGACATTTTGAAGCAAAGATTGTTAACTTGTGTTGCCGGATGTTCATGAAGACAATGAGCGACTGCCAATGACTTCCGAGATGCCAACGAAACTCACACAAAAGGCCAGAAGTGAATTCATTTATCAAAAGTTTTATCAATCGGCGGGGCAGATGTAGAGATGAAATAGCTGCACGTGGCGAATTTTTTTATTGGAATTGTTGCGGAAATGACTGGACATTGTTTTAACCATGACGACAAGGACAGTGTCGCTTCATCTGCAACTGTGAATTTTGTACAACAACAACAAAATATGACTAGTTATGTGCATTGGAGTGTTATGGTTTTGCCGATGTTATGAAATTAAACGCTCCAGATGCAAACAGCCTTCATTACATTGCTCGCATGGGAAAATGTTGTCATTGCCGAGGGAAATTTGACTCACTAAGATAGTAAACATCAAGAGCAGCGTGTCAACATCTGTCAATCGTTCTATTGGCAAGAGAACATATGTTCAGCGTTACCACGTGTAAGCAGAAAGATTACCTGGAATGCTCTAAACGTAGGCTCAAAACCCTGAATTACTTTTTCTGCTTAAACGTAGTATATGAAAGCGGTGTCATTGGAAGTCTGAACTGAAGGCGATTAACTGTTATAATGTCAAAATTACAGCAATGTGGTCTTAAGCATAGTTTCCAAGCAAAACTGATAGGCATGATATACGAAAACTGTATTATGTGGCAACAAAGTGGATACTCGGGAGTTCATAAAGCAATAGAGACATGAGGATAGCGCTTGAAGAGCTACTTCTGAGTCACTACATTGAAATGCATGACCCGCTTTTATTTATTGCAATTGATTAATGGCAATACGGTATACCGCGTAAATGTTTTGTGAAAACCTTGATCGAACAAGACAGGGAAATAGAGAATTTCAATCAAAAAGGACGGACTGAGCCGTTCAAGTGACATTTATTTTTCATCAAACAAGCCAACTGTACTTGTAAAATTATAGGAAGAATCAACGAGGAGCTCGTTATCTCGAAATACTCAGAAGCAATCAACATAATGAGCCCGTTAAAATGAAACTCAGTTAGAACTGTAGAGTACAGAAAGTTGATTATGAAAGCCCAGAGGCAAAACTCTAAATTCTTACCTACTATTACTCTTAATGCACCTAGAATTGAAACAAGAATGTTAATTCAAGAGATGAATTTAACGCCTAACTTTGTTTTCTTCGACTTCTAACCTTCGATTTTTCTATTTTTTTGATCAGGCATGTCCAGAACGAGGGCATCTTTTCGTGTTTTTTAACAACCTGAATAGAAAGTTAGCTCTCGAGAATATCCGTAGAACCTGTCTTTCCATCTCAAACTCCAGCATGCTTTAACCAGCACTCATGCTTGAATTGAAAGCTAACGTCGGAGAGCTCAACTCAAGGCTATCTGTATTCACGACCGGTGTATGAAATTAGCACTTCTGAGGGTCCTGATGATGGGTCCAAGCTCCATCATGATGAGAAAACTCACGAAATCTTTCATAATATGACGTTAAAATCATACATCGTACACGTATTTTAGATTGTTCGGAGCTCAGCTGTAGCATTCTAAAATTACATTAGAGGGACGAAATCTTAACAATTTATAAATGCGGGAAAATTTTCCTGAAATCTTCGCACAGAATGACCGCTTTTTTTGACCAAGGAGGTTAAAATCAGTTACCAATCTTATGTCGTTTGACACCAGAAACGTGGTATTCTTTATACAGTAGTCTGTTGTATCTAGGAAACTTCTGTCATTCAGTACTAAACCTCTTCTCACCGCCGAAGAGAACTTAGTTCCCTACCTCTCTGCTTTGGTGGTTTGCTTTTTCAATCGCGTAGCAATTTTCCCCGATTCAGTTCACACACCATCTAAACAATATTTGAGTGCGATGTTAACAGGGCAGCAAGAAATCGAGAAACGAAATATTTGTTCTTTGTACTTTGAAGAAAGTCATTGTTTGAAGACGGAGCTGAATCCCTGAAAAAACTTTCATTCAGCCTTCCCAAGAACGTTCATCAACCTTTCTACAGTCTTTCCATAGTAAAACAAACACCTTTTTGATATAATCAAACCAAAGTTCAGAGATAGTCTTTTGCTGAGGTATTGTTGAAGCATTAAAATTTTTTCAAGCAAATGCACGTGTAGTAAAACTGCTTGCATTTACTTTAGATTTTGCGACAAAGTTGAGTTTATGCATTTATTTCACACAGAATAGGGAACCGTTGCCAAACTCCTCGAAGAAATTTGCTATGATAATCAGTTGGGCTCCATCTTAGTCACTCGAAGGCTAGACCTTCCCGAGTCATGTAACCACTGTTAATGATGATGATGATTATATTTGATGGCGTATGTAAAAAGTATTTTATTTTTGACGGTCTTTAGGTTCAAATGCCTAGGACAAATGTACTTCAGACTATCCAATAATAATAATAATTCCATTTTGATCTGATCTCATAAAGAGATCCGTGCATGTTTTTTCAACGTTTTAGCTATGAAGTGGTTTGTCACTCACCAAACAAATAAGTATGGCTCGGAAATGTTGCCATAAACCGGCGCATCAGTTCTACCGATCACACTTGTAGTTTCTCAAAATTGGTAGAGTTTCTATCTAGGAGTATGTGCTTGCAGAGATCTTTTCCCGTTTTGCTGTTTTCTCTGTTTTCATGCCTGCAATGGTAATTGCTTGCTCTGCAAAGTGTAGCAGATTCTTCGTATAATTTTTGCCTCTAACCCTTCTTCAAGGGTTTAATTGCGTCTGCTGTCAAAGTCAACTTAAGTTGTTAATTTTTGAAAATAAATAACTAAAGATAACTAAAGATATTGAATATTTAATTATAGGGCTTATTCTTTTTTGACAAAAGTGTGAATTCAACTAAACCGTGATGCTGTTATAGATCCTTGGTGTAAAGAGCAAATCTGATTTATTTGAGGGTTTTGCAGTAAGTTTTAGGTTAATTTGAGAAGTTGTTTGACTGAAGGTCTGTTAGACTGTTTTCCGGACAGGGATCGAGTTATTTTCTTGATTGCTATAGAACGAAGTCTGAAGCAATTATTGTAAACGTGCGTCTTTTTATGCAAAATTTCTACTTGACCGTGTTGTTCCAGAACATTTTTTGATTCCACCTCTGAGTTACTTTTTCACGCTTGACCTCTTCATTTTTGTGCGATTTAACTTTCGCTTATTCAGCAGTTAAAGCTGTTGCTAACAGAAAGGTGATTGTAAGATAAGCTATCAAAAGGGACGACAGGCTAGTGTCTAAATGCTTTAGTCTATAACGCAGGAGGTCGGGGTTTGACCTCTACCTGGTCGGATTTTTTTGCACCCATATGCATAAATTGATCTAGGTTATACCGCCCCCTCTGAAGTAAATTGCCCCGCCTGTCCTTCGAGAGTAATTTGTCCGACGTTAGTCGGTTTATGTGTCAGTGTCAAAAAGAGTGACCATATTTTGAGTGATTATTTTTAGATCCGCCAAACAGTAAGTTAGTGCTTTTCGTTTTGTTGACTATTGCTTGTTATGAAATATAGTCTGGTTTTGTTTTGTTTGACTTTGGTTGTTGATGAATTATTCATTATGCTGAGGTGATTCCTGTGTTTTTTAGAGCAACGTACAGCACACGTCTCGCCAGGGAGTGGGAAAAGGTAGCCCCAGTGGACATGCCAAATCTGACTGGTTATGGACACCAAGTTAAATACATACAAGAGCGGTAAGGCATTATTACACTGTTCCACAGTGAAATGGAATACGCTTCCCCCTGAAATACGGAAAATAAATTCTCAATAAAACTTAAAAGAATGTTAAAATAGCATCTGCTCCAGCAATTTAAACTTGTAGCATTCGAAAGAAACAATAGCTACTTCAGAAGTTGTTTTTATGTTAAGCAGAATACGGAACCTTAAAGTTTGATTTAAAATATTGTACTGGAGATATAGCATTGATATACTATATCTGCATTGCAAACTTCAACCGCCTGGTTATGAAAGTGAATTACTTTTCAATTCAAAAAATATATGCACATTTATAATGCTTTCACCTGTATGTTGTTGGTAATGTGGTATGGTTTTAATATATACTAAAATATCATATGGCATTGAAAACAAAATATTTTTTTATCGTCGGAGAATGGAAACAGCTCTTTAATAACTTTTTTTTCTAATTTTTCATCTATTTAGGCTGACCACTAAATCGGGGGGGGGGGATTTGGTTAAGGAACATGGGGATAGCGTCATAAACAAAATTGTAAATGAAGCAAAACATTTATGGGCAGTGCCGATTCAAAGCTAACTGGCGTTGTAGTTTATATATATGTTTATGCACAATGTTTATTTATTTTGAACTATTTAAGTAAATAATTATTACTGGAATCTGACTTCAGTGCTGGACAAATTGTGCATCTTTTACCTTGATCTGAAATAAGTGTACATTGATTTTGTTGCAGAGAAATCATGAAGACTAGAGAACTGAAACGCAAAACTGGACTATCTGCTGCATCTACGTCCTTGACCATTTTCGAGTCGCTGCAGTCTGGACCTGGACCTTCAGACGAGCCAAAAAGAACGCCACGATATGACGAAATTTTCTCTTCAGACTCAAATAAAGCCCACTCACCACCCCGACCGCAATCTGCACGATTACCTGGAGGAAATCAGAAAAGCTGGGCGAGAGAAAAGGCAGCGCGGGTTCCTCGTTTAGTTTCAAATGACTCAATTGAACATGAAGTGAGCTCAGACGACTTTGACGACTACTACGCGGTCCCAAAAGAGGTTCCATCGACGAGTAAGTTGAGTCAATTTGCAACTAGGGAGCGGAGAGACGAAGAGTTGATGGACACTTCCAAGCTTCAGCGTCGCACGAGAGAAGTCTGGGACGAGACATCTCACATGGCGACTTATGGTTCGGCTGCAGCAGCTGCAGTGTCTGCACTTCCGATGGCAACTATCAAGGTCAATGTACCAGCTGGAAATGCTAACGAACTACATACGTGAGTTTTGTGATATTTGTAGAACTACTTTTGCATTTTCAAATTGATTAGGATCTTATACTCAAATGAGATCAACAAAATTCGCCCAGTCATGAGGGCCTACGGTGTCATGTAATCAGAGTTTTTTAATAGCTGCAAAACGATATTTGGGACTATTATTGGCCTTTTCTTGATTTTTTTTACATTTAAAAGAATTTGAATTGTATTGGGGCGCTTGTCTTTTTTTAAGATCAGCCCACATATTTTTGAAGACAAATTGAAGTTATGATTTCGGTCACGCCAAAAAGGAAGGTGATCAAAAAAGCAAGTGGTTTTGCAGTGTGAATTTTTTTGGCTTTAATTTTAAAGTAGAGTAAGAAAACGTTGGTTCAACGGAATTCGCTTTCTCGATTGTGGTATTTTGTTCTCATGCGACTTTGGTTTTTTATAGCCGCGTCAGCTATTCCTGGAGGCTATTATTGCGCTCCTAATTTTTTATAATTCAAAGAATTTGAATTGTATTGGGGCGCTGTCTTTTTTTTAAAGATCTGTTCACACATTTTCATGATTTTTGAAGTAAAATTGGAGTAGTGATTTTGGTCACGCCGAAACAGGAAATGGAGCGAAAAAACGAGCGGTTTTGTGGCGTGAAATTTTTTGCTCTAATTTTAAGGTAGAGTGAGAAAACGGTGTTTGAACAATAATTCGATTTCTCGCTAGTGGTTTTTTGTTCACAAGCGGCAATTTCACTTTGGTTTTCTGTTTTTTCAATTTTTTGAATTGGATTTTTTGCTAAGTGGTTTTCCCAATTCATTCATAGATCATTATAGGCCTAGTTTTTTTGTGTTTAGTGGTTAGTGCTGCTAGTGGTTTTTGGTTCTCGCTGGCGGCATTTTGACATTGATTTTGTTTTTTTTGTTTTTTTATCTGATTTTTTGAGAAATGGTTTTCCCAATTCACTCATAGTCCGTTCTGGGTTTAGTATTTTGTGTAGTCAAAGAAAATGCTTTGAATTGTACGTCAGGACTTGTCCTGCTTTGTTCTTTACTTCGTCTAACAGATTTTTGTTGCGTCTTACCCTGACTTCTTGGAATTAACTTTTTCAATGACTTCAGTGACTTCTACTGCTTGGAAGTTAAAATTTGTGTGCGTGACGTTATTTCTGCTGTCAGGTTAATTGCGTGACTTACCCCACTCAAAAAATGACTTCTGAATTCACTTATGGAACTTCAAATTTTATGAACATTTACTAATTAAAGGTCAATAGTGTGCATCTAAGTAGTGCCAAACTTATATGCCATAATTCCTGAGTAATAGTGTCTTGGGTTTTATTATGGAATATTAATTTTGAAAAAGCTTCATTAGGGTTTTTTCCTTGTAGAGCAAATTTGTCCGAATCTGACTCAGAAGTCTAGTGCTCTATTAAAAAGCTGGTGGCGGTGGATCTGTCAATCTTATTTCTGTGAATTCATGGTAGGCCACAAGCGTCTATCGCGGCTATTTTCCGGCAATCTGTTGGCTATGTTTTTTTTAATAACCGCACAGCGATAGCTGGGGCTATTATTGGCCTTCTCTTTTTTTATCGTCGTCGCGATTTTTGTTAAGACCATATGACGTCACAACCGCTTCAAATCTGCTTTTTGTTCATTCGTTCAAACTTTAATTAAAAGAGATAAGGTCAAATGGGTGTGTGTCACTCTAAATGAAGTTTATTTGAGAGCAGCTGATAGAGGCAGCAAAAACTTATACAATTTTTTAATCAAAATATAACATATCAGCCTTCATTGAAAAGACGAATTTTTTTGGTCTGTCTTTTTTACTGTTTTTTTTTGAGACTGCAGATCTACAAAGCTATTGCGGCTATTTTCTGGCAATCTGCCAACTATGTTTTACGTTTGACGATTTGATAACGAATTTTTTCGATCATTTTTGAGAATTTGTTTTAAGTGGCTGTCAGCCCATTCCGACTCATTTCGAGGTTTACTTTTTGTTTAGTCAATGAAGATTTTTCGAATCGTAGTTCCTGTTAATTTCCTTAATGGGCTGGAGCTCTTTTTCGTTTCACTCTTGTTTTCATAGAACAGTCAATTTTTTTGATTGACTCGTTCCTCGCATTAACAACAGCTATGTACGTGACGCTATTTTTACTTTCTAACTAGTGCGTTTGCTTGATTAGATTTTGATCATGCGTTACTTTCCTCAATCACCAAAATTTCTTTTGCACTTTACAACTGAGGTTTATTTAAAATTAGTTTAGAGTAAAAGAAAGTTGTATGTGCATTGAATGCCACTAATAGAAATTTTCTGTGGAATGAACTTGAGTTGTAAGCGATATCCCAATATTTGGCAACTCAAATACGTATCTGTATGTTTAAATTCTACGGCACGCAAGTCTGCTGGCTGTGTTTTTTCTCCAATTTACGAAGTGCTTAAAATCCTCACATGTCAATTGCTGATAAAATTGTGATTTTGAAATTAGTTCGTTGATGGAACAATTTTTTCTGCTGAAAACTGAATTTAAAACCAAACAGAAAAGCTTGAAAAATGATTGGCTTCCACTTTTTCCCATAATGAAAGGTTCGCGATTATTTGACATCATTGAGGTCAAATGATTTTTTTTCGTACAAATTAATAAAAAGAACCAAATTAACCAAGAGATCTGTAAGTGAAGATTTTTTAGACAATCGGTAGGAAGTATATTAAAAGAGATGTTTATATTTTATTTGGGTCAAATCATGTCTCAGATAAGTCTTGTTATATGCAATTGTTGTCTCCGTAACTATGGTTGCTTTTAGGTACCTTAAGGAGCGTTTAACTCGTTGGTGGCGTGGGCACAATAGGCAACAGGTGGCTCTACAACCTCAAGCTATGTCATCGCCAAATGGTTTGTTCTCTCTTTTATCCTGCTGCTTAAGATACTTATACGTTTTTCTGAGGTTATCACCCTTTTTGATTAGACGCAATATGGTTATTCCTCTATTTGAGCACTAAAGTTAGAGTTCAAATGAGCGATATTGATTTTGGTGAGCTATATTTCTGTTAAAAATGGCAAAACAAAATTGTAGGCTCTTATCCTAAACTGAAATCAAATTTTTTTAGATCAATGCTTTTAGATCGGTAGTTAGAAAGATAGCTATAAATAGAAGCCGAATAAAGTATATTTGTGTAATCTGCCTGAAACTGGACACAGTTAGAACACTTTTTGACACTTTGAAAAAATTCTCTCAATTTCTACCTTGTCTGTTTCAATGCCGATGTACACTAAGGGGAGTCAGCGGTAGCTATTTTAGCGGCTTTATTTTTGGTACGTTTTGGCCGTTTTAAAAACAAATTTTGTCTGTTTCAGTAGAGACTGTCGCAAAGCGAAGGAATCGCACGAGACAGTCCAATCTAGAGCAGATGACTCCGACCAGACGATCCAAGAGAATAAGTGCCCTTCTCTCACCCATTCCACAACAACAACAACAG
Source organism: Convolutriloba macropyga (assembly GCF_964194025.1). Taxonomy (NCBI): domain Eukaryota; kingdom Metazoa; phylum Xenacoelomorpha; order Acoela; family Convolutidae; genus Convolutriloba; species Convolutriloba macropyga. The sequence goes on along the minus strand of NC_134473.1, from coordinate 1,205,160 downwards.
ATCAACAGTGCCAATAGCCAAACTACTCACCAATCATTTTTCCAATCCAGGTAGTTTTTATACCAATTTTTTTGCTTGAATGATTTTCAAAGTTGCAAAAAGTTTATATTAGATTTTTGCTTATTGAATTTGGTATCCGACAGTGTAAGCTTCTTGATGTTTTTGGAGAAATGTTTGATTTGGTGTTGATGCGAATCGAGTTTGTTGGTGTCTTTATTTTTGTGTTTTCCCAAAGGCTTTATAGTGTTCGTTAATTTTACAAAACTTGGATATGGGCGACTCTGACTTCTGGGCAAGCATTCTCCTTGTCACGCTATTCACTGATAGCCTCGTATTGATGAAAAATGCGTTTCTATTTTAAATATCAAAATCTGCCTCTACTAGGACGACTTGATGTAGTACTCGCCGTTTCTTTGCGATTTCTTAAGCGGGATCTATTCTGCCCCCCCCCCCCCAGTGTTTTTTATGACCCCAATTAAAAATTATATGTTGTTATATAGCACGTTACTATGTAAGAAAATTGTACGTGCGCCTGGGGGTCATAAAAAATTTATGCTCACTAAGCTGGGGGGGGGGGGGGGGAGGGAGGGGGGCAAAACAAAATAGATCCCTTAAGCGTCTTCTTATCAACCTCTTCGCCGGTGGGTTTTGACACTGATTAAAAGGGTTTCCTGTTGTACTTCCTTATTTGGCCTGCGTCCTTAGTTTCCGACATTTTTTTGTTGCAATCGGAGAGATACTACGCCGTTTCAAGTATAGGTTTTGCTCAAAACACGAAACGCGCCCGTTTTAAAATGACAAAAAATTCATGGAAGTTAAACTTCTGGCTAAGTATATACAAACTTCTCGCTTTCTATCTTGCTTCTGGACTTTCGGCATTTTAAAATTTGAACGTGAGTTTTTTAATTTCAAATACCAGTATCGAAAAGGCGCTAGCCAACAGAATAGCTGTAGCTATGGTTAACCTAAAGATGATCATGTTCAACCCGAGGATGCTTTTAATATAAACTGGATCTTTTTCGTTTGTGCCTCCAGTCCGTTATGCTCCCCCAGTTACAGAGCACGTGCCATTACATAGTAATTCATTGTGAAAATATGGCTCGTGCCTCGTGGGGGGGGGGGGGTGCTAATAATATGCGCCGACTAAGCTTGCGGGAAGGACAAACGGAAAAGAGCCTATAAACTAATAGGCGCAAACGTTCAGATGAACTAAAAAAAACTTTAAGTTTAGATTGAATTCTTTATGAACTGATTGAAGCAAATCATTATTTTGAAAAGGAAGTTCTTAAATAGATTATTATTGTTTTTTACAGGTTGATGATGGAACGTGTGAGGGAGTATGTTCGTGATCTCAGCGACATAGTGTATTGGTCTTTGTTTGCCCTCATTTGGCTGGTCCTACTTCTGCTAGGACTATATCGTGAGTGCTATGCTATTGTTGGATATAATTCATTTCCCATGTTTCATCCAAAAATTCCATTGTCGTGAGTGAACGAATAAATGCTTATTTTTGCACTGAAAATGACTTGCAATTCCTAATAAGAATACGAACTGGCCGTTAGTGTCAACGTATTATACCATTACAAAGGTATTGAAATAGCAATTTTATAGGGTCATAATTCAACCAGGGAG
>NC_134473.1:1096558-1201558 GCF_964194025.1 Convolutriloba macropyga | reverse complement strand
TAATAATAATAATAATAATAATAATAATAATAATAATAATAATAATAATAATAATAATAATGATAATTATTGAGGTCGTATCATACAATGTAAAATGTATGATACGCCCGGGCCGGTTTTAAAATATCATTGTATGATACGCCCTCCGCCAACCCCGAGCCGACTACTTTTTTGAATGAAATTTTGAACATATATTAGGATATTAGGCGCAATTTCATCGACAGAAAAAAAATTTGAGCCCCAAAGGTGCTCAAAATTTTTCAGTAATAATATTACCAAAAAAAAATTATTAAGGGCGCATCATACAAAAAAATTGTCTGAGGTGATTTTTTTGTGAAAAACTTGTTATTTATTCCCACAAAAGTCGAAACAGGGCTTTCTACTGGGCTTTAGGGTTTCAATCCGTGAAACAGCCTGTTCGTAGGGTAGTAGCGATGTTATTATGTGAGTTTTTATTGTTGAAAACACATCATTCATTTAGTTTTTATTGTGATTTCTGATCGAAGCACGCCCTTATGAGTCAGGAAACCTGTTGTTGGCAATATTTTTGGGTCATATATTCCAATGCAAATCCTCGGATGTTAAACTGAACTGGTTTTGACAAAATTTTTTGATTTTAGTTCAAAATCAAATATTTTGATTCAGAAATTTTTTACAATAGTTGATATTTCACTCGAAGAATTGTGTTTACTTGATGAACTGGATAACTCAATTACCGTTGCTACGCTCAGTTCACTCATTGAACCTAAGCAGAGAAACGAGAAGCAAAATTTGCCGAGTTTTGATAAAGTGGACAAAGATGACGTAGAGATATATCTCTATGCAGATCAAGATAAATTTTTTGTAAAATTTGTTATGATAAAAAAATTGGGGATTGTTTGCCACAGATTCATTTCAGAAGGATGGCTCTGTTTGGTTCTACCGGGGAACGAGGTTCAGTAGAGACGAATACTTCAAAAAACTCATTGAGTCCGAATTCGCAGATGAAAAAATTATTACTGATGAAAAATGAATTGTATATCCATATAACAGGGATGTTGCTTTGGCAACGGCGTTTATCGCTCGGTATACCAACCCATGAGCAAAAAAGACCGAATTTTAGAGTAAAAAGCTACGTTTCGCGAGACAGATTGCCGAATGTCCAGTTTATCGCATTGAGAAAAGTGGGAATAACTTTTTTTTACAAAATCGGGCTGTATAGTGCGACCTAATAGTTAAAAATAATTTTTTCCAAAAGTGTTCAAAAACAGCCCTTTTTTAGAAAGGAGCTCTAAAATAGGCCACTTTTTTCATTCGTGAAGCAGTTCTTGGCAGTTCAGGCCTGTAGTGGTCAATTCACAAAAATTTGTATGATAAACCCTTAATAATTAAAAATTTGCTAAGCAAATTTTGAAGTCAATTATTAGTGGTTTTTAGTTTTTGTGTAGGGCTGAAATTCAGCATGCAGGTTTGTTTTGGGCTTGGATAAAATGCGCACACAAGACATCTGAACGTTTTCAGTTCAAAAAGTGACTTTGAGGATTTCGGTGTATGATACGACCTCAATAATTCACTATGTATGATACACCCCAATAATTATTTTTGATGTGTATGATAGGCCTTTATAATTATAATAATAATAATAATAATAATAATAATAATAATAATAATAATAATAATAATAATAATAATAATAATAATAATAATAATAATAATAATAATAATAATAATAATAATAATAATAATAATAATAATAATAATAATAATAATATTAATAATAATAATAATAATAATAATAATAATAATAATAATAATAGTAATAATAGTAATAATAATAATAATAATAATAATAATAATAATAATAATAATAATAATAATAATAATAATAATTCCATTTTGATCTGATCTCATAAAGAGAGCCGTGCATGTTTTTTTCAACGTTTTAGCTATGAAGTGGTTTGTCACTCACCAAACAAATAAGTATGGCTCGGAAATGTTGCCATAAACCGGCGCATCAGTTCTACCGATCACACTTGTAGTTTCTCAAAACTGGTAGAGTTTCTATCTAGGAGTATGTGCTTGCAGAGATCTTTTCCCGTTTTGCTGTTTTCTCTGTTTTCATGCCTGCAATGGTAATTGCTTGCTCTGCAAAGTGTAGCAGATTCTTCGGATAATTTTTGCCTCAAACCCTTCTTCAAGGGTTTAATTGCGTCTGCTGTCAAAGTCAACTTAAGTTGTTAATTTTTGTTTGAAAATAAATAACTAAAGATAACTAAAGATATTGAATATTTAATTATAGGGCTTATTCTTTTTTGACAAAAGTGTGAATTCAACTAAACCGTGATGCTGTTATACATCCTTGGTGTAAAGAGCAAATCTGATATATTATAATTTTGCAGTCAGTTTTAGATTCATATGAGAAGTTGTTTGACTGGAGGTCTCTTGGACTGTTTTTTTCCGGACAGGGATCGAGTCACTTTCTTAATTGCTATAGAACGCTGTTTAAAGCAATTATTGTAAACGTGTCTTTTTATGCAAAATTTCTACTTGACCGTGTTGTTCTAGAACATTTTTCGATTCGACCTCTTTGTGTGACTTTTTCACGCTTGACCTCTTCATTTTTGTGCGATTTAACTTTCGCTTATTCAGCAGTTAAAGCTGTTGCTAACAGAAAGGTGATTGTAAGATAAGCTATCAACAGGGACGATGGGCTAGTGCCTAATGCTTTAGTCTATTACGCCGGAGGTCGGGGTTTGACCTCTACCTGGTCGGATTTTTTTGCACCCATATGCATAAATTGATCTTGGTTATACCGCCCCCTCTGAAGAAAATTGCACCGACTGTCCTTCGAGAGTAATTTGTCCGACGTTAGTCGGTTTATGTGTCAGTGTCAAAAAGAGTGACCATATTTTGAGTGATTATTTTTAGATCCGCCAAACAGTAAGTTAGTGCTTTTCGTTTTGTTGACTATTGCTTGTTATGAAATATAGTCTGGTTTTGTTTTGTTTGACTTTGGTTGTTGATGAATTATTCATTATGCTGAGGTGATTCCTGTGTTTTTTTAGAGCAACGTACAGCACACGTCTCGCCAGAGAGTGGGACAAGGTAGCCCCAGTGGACATGCCAAATCTGACTGGTTATGGACACCAAGTTAAATACATACAAGAGCGGTAAGGCATTATTACACTGTTCCACAGTGAAATGCAAATACGCTTCCCCCTGTGTACTTCCCCCTGAAATACGGAAAATAAATTCTCAATAAAACTTAAAAGAACGTTAAAACAGCATCTGCTCCAGCAATTTAAACTTGTTCCATTCGGAAGAAATATTAGCTACTTCAGAAGTTGTTTTTACGTTTAGCAGAATACGGAACCTAAATTTTGAAATAAACTATTGTACTGCAGATATAGAATTGATATACCATATCTGACTTGCAAACTTCAAGCGTCTGGTTATGAAAGTAAACTACTTTTCAATTCAAAAAAATATATGCATATTTATAATACTTTCACCTTTATGTTGTTGGTAATATGGTATAGTTTTAATATATACTAAAATATCATAGGGCATTGAAAACGAAATTTTTTTATCGTCGGAGAAAAGAAACAGCTCTTTAATGACTTTTTTTTCTTATTTTTCATCTATTTAGGCTGACCACTAAAGCGGGGGGAATTTGCTTAAGGAACATGGAGATAGCGTCTTAAACAAAATTGTCGTAAATGAAGCCAAACATTTCAGGGCAGTGCCGATTCAAAGCTAACTGGCGTTGTAGTTTATATATATGTTTGTGCACAATGTTTATTTATTTTGAACTATTTAAGTAAATAATTATTACTGGAATCTGACTTTAGTGCTGGACAAATTGTGCATCTTTTACCTTGATTTGAAATAAGTGTACATTGATTTTGTTGCAGAGAAATCATGAAGACTAGAGAACTGAAACGCAAAACTGGACTATCTGCTGCATCTACGTCCTTGACCATTTTCGAGTCGCTGCAGTCTGGACCTGGACCTTCAGACGAGCCAAAAAGAACGCCACGATATGACGAAATTTTCTCTTCTGACTCAAATAAAGCCCATTCACCACCCCGACCGCAATCTGCACGATTACCTGGAGGGAATCAAAAAAGCTGGGCGAGAGAAAAGGCAGCGCGGGTTCCTCGTTTAGTTTCAAATGACTCAATTGAACATGAAGTGAGCTCAGACGACTTTGAAGACTACTACGCGGTCCCGAAAGACGCTCCATCGACGAGTAAGTTGAGTCAATTCGCTACTCGAGAACGGAGAGATGAAGAGTTCATGGGCACTTCTAAGCTTCAGCGTCGCACGAGAGAAGTCTGGGACGAGACATCTCACATGGCGACTTATGGTTCGACTGCAGCAGCTGCAGTGTCTGCACTTCCGATGGCAACTATCAAGGTCAATGTACCAGCTGGAAATGCTAACGAACTACATAAGTGAGTTTTGTGATATTTGTAGAACTACTTTTGCATTTTCAAATTGATTAGGATCTTATACTCAAATGAGATCAACAAAATTCGCCCAGTCATGAGGGCCTACGGTGTCATGTAATCAGAGTTTATTAATAGTCGCAAAGCGATATTTGGGACTATTATTGGCCTTTTCTTGAATTTTTTTACATTTAAAAGAATTTGAATAGTATTGGGGCGCTGTCTTTAAAGATCTGTTCACACATTTTCATGATTTCTGTAGTCAAATTGGAGTAGTGATTTTGGTCACGCCGAAACAGGAAATGGAGCAAAAAAACGAGCGGTTTTGCGGCGTGAAATTTTTTTGCTCTAATTTTAAAGTAGAGTGAGAAAACGGTATTTGAACAAAAATTCGATTTCTCGCTATTGGTTTTTTGTTCACAAGCGGCAATTTCACTTTGGTTTTTACTGTTTTTTCAATTTTTTGAATCGGATTTTTCTCTAAATGATTTTCCCAATCCATTCATAGTTCATTCTAGGCCTAGTTTTTTTGTGGTTAGTGCCGCTAGTGGTTTTTGGTTCTTGCTGGCGGCATTTTGACATTGAGTTTGTTTTTTTTTGTTTTTTTTATCTGATTTTTTGAGAAATGGTTTTCCCAATTCACTCATAGTCCGTTCTAGGTCTAGTTTTTTTGTTTAGTCAAAGAAAATTCTTTGAATTGTACGTCGGGACTTGTCCTGCTAGGTTTTTTACTTCGTCTAACAGATATTTGTTTCGTCTTACCCTGACTTCTTGGAATTAACTTTTTCGATGTTTTCAGTGACTTCTACTGCTTTGAAGTTAAAATTTGTGTGCGTGACGTCATTTCTGCTCAGGTTAATTGCGTGACTTACCTCACCCAAAAAATGACTTCTGAACTCACTTATGGAACTTCAATTTTTATGAACATTTACTAATTACAGGTCAAAAGTGTGCATCTAAGTAGTGCCAAAGTTATATGCCCTAATTCCTGAGTAATAGAGTCTTGAGTTTTATTATCGAATATTAATTTTGAAAAAAACTCCATTAGGGCTTTTTCCTTGTAGAGCAAATTTGTCCGAATCTGACTCAGAAGTCTAGTGCTCTATTAAAAAGCTGCTGGTAGTGGATCTGTCAATCTTATTTCTGTCAATTCATGGTAGGCCACAAGCGTCTATCGCGGCTATTTTCCGGCAATCTGTTGGCTATCTTTTTTAAAAAGCCGCACAGCGATAGCTGGGGCTATTGTTGGCCTTCTCTTGGTTTTTTTTTATTTCGTCGCCGCGATTTTTGTTACGACCATCTGACGTCACAACCACTTCAAATCTGCTTTTTGTTCATTCGTTAATGCAATTTCAACTGAAAGGCGTGTGTGACGTCATTTTTCGCTATTAGTGGAGCGAGTTTTTTTTTGTTCATTCGCGTGATTAAATTTTTGGTCTCACTTGACTTACTACCTCACTCTCAAAAATGACTTCATTTTGAAATTGACTTTTATTTACTTTAATTCAAAGAGATAAGGTGAAATGGGCGTGTGTCACTCTAAATGAAGTTTATTTGAGAGCAGCTAATAGAGGCAGCAATATCTTATACAGATTTTAAATCAAAATATAACATATCAGCATTCAATGAAAAGACGATTTTTTTTGGTCTGTCTTTTTTACTGTTTTCTGAGACCGCAGATTTACAAAGCTATTGCGGCTATTTTGTGGCAATCTGCCAGCTATGTTTTACCTTTGACGATTTGATAACGGATTTTTTCGAGCATTTTTGAGAATTTGTTTTAAGTGGCTGTCAGCCCATTCCGACGCATTTCGAGGTTTACTTTTTTGTTTAGTCAATGAAGATTTTTCGAACCGTAGTTCCTGTTAGTTTCCTAAATGGGCTGGAGCTCGTTTTCGTTTCACACTTTTTTTCAATAGAACAGTCAATTTTTTTTATTGACTCGTTCCTCTCATTAACAACAGCTATGCACTTGACGCTATTTTTACTTTCTAACTAGTGCGTTTAGGGCGTTTGTTTGATTAGATTTTGATCATGCGTTACTTCCCTCAATCACCAAAATATCTTTTGCACTTTACAACTGAGGTTTATTTAAAATCAGTTTAGAGTATAAGAAAGTTGTATGTGCATTGAATGCCACTAATAGAATTTTTCTGTGGAATGAACTTGAGTTGTAAGCGATATCGCAACATTTGGCAACTCAAATACGTACCTGTATGTTTAAATTCTACGGCACGCAAGTCTGCTGGCTGTTTTTTCTCCAATTTACTAAGTGCTTAAAATCCTCACATGTCAATTGCTGATAAAATTGTGATTTTGAAATTAGTTCGTCGATGGAACAATGTTTTTCTGCTGAAAACTGAATTTAAAACCAAACAGAAAAGCTTGAAAAATGATTGGTTTCCACTTTTTTCCATAATGAAAGGTTCGCGATTATTTGATATCATTGAGGTCAAATGATTTTTTTTTCGTACAAATTAGCGTTTTGTCAATAGATTTTAAATTTGAGTGGATCCCAGACAAACGAGATGGGATTATTAAAAAGAACCAAATTAACCAAGAGATCTTAAGTGAAGATTTTTTTAGGCAATCGGTAGGAAGTATATTAAAAGAGATGTTTATTAATAGCCGCACAGCGATAGCTGGGGCTATTATTGGCCTTCTCTTGGTTTTTTTTTATTTCGTCGTCATGATTTTTGTTACGACCATATGACGTCACAGCCACTTTTTGTTCATTCGTTCATGCAATTTCAACCGAATTGCATGCGTGACGTCATTTTTCGCTCTTAGTGGAGCGTGTTTTTTTTATTCATTCGCGTGATTAAATTTTTGGTCACACTTGACTTACCTCACTCTCAAAAATGACTTCCTCACTTTGAAATTGACTTTTATTTACTTTAATTCAAAGAGATAAGGTCAAATGGGTGTGTGTCACTCTAAATGTAGGTTATTAGAGATCAGCTAATAGAGGCAGCAATAACTTATACAGATTTTTAATCAAAATATAACAGATCAGCCTTCAATGAAAAGACAATTTTTTTTTGTCTGTCTTTTTTACTGTTTTTTTAGACTGCCGATCTACGAATCTATTGCGGCTATTTTCTGGCAATCTGCCAGCTATGTTATTTTATTTGGGTCAAATCATGTCTCAGATAAGTCTTGTTATATGCAATTGTCTCCGTAACTATGGTTGCTTTTAGGTACCTTAAGGAGCGTTTAACTCGTTGGTGGCGTGGGCACAATAGGCAACAGGTGGCTCTACAACCCCAAGCTATGTCATCGCCAAATGGTTTGTTCTCTCTCTTATCCTGCTGCTTAAGATACTTATACGTTTTTCTGAGATTATCACCCTTTTTGATTAGACGCAATATGGTTATTCCTCTATTTGAGCACTAAAGTTAGAGTTCAAATGAGCGATATTGATTTTGGTGAGCTATATTTCTGTTAAAAATGGCAAAACAAAATTGTAGGCTCTTATCCTAAACTGCAATCCACGAGATTTTTTTAGATCAATGCTTTTAGATCGGTAGTTAGAAAGATAGCTATAAATAGAAGCCGAATAAAGTATATTTGTGTAATCTGCCTGAAACTGGACACAGTTAGAACACTTTTTGACACTTTGAAAAAATTCTCTCAATTTCTACCTTGTCTGTTTCAATGCCGATGTACACTAAGGGGAGTCAGCGGTAGCTATTTTAGCGGCTTTATTTTTGGTACGTTTTGGCCGTTTTAAAAACAAATTTTGTCTGTTTCAGTAGAGACTGTCGCAAAGCGAAGGAATCGCACGAGACAATCCAATCTAGAGCAGATGACTCCGACCAGACGATCCAAGAGAATAAGTGCCCTTCTCTCACCCATTCCACAACAACAACAGCAGATCAACAGTGCCAATAGCCAAACTACTCATCAATCATTTTTCCAATCCAGGTAGTTTTTATACCAATTTTTTTTGCTTAAATGGTTTTTAAAGTGGCAAAAAGTTTATATTAGATTTTTGCTTGTTGATATTGGTATCCGACAGTGTAAGCTTCTTGATGTTTTTGGAGAAATGTTTGATTTGGTGTTGATGCGAAGCGAATTTGTCGGTGTTTTTGGTTTTGTGCTTTTCTAAAAGGCTTTATAGTGTTCGTTAATTTTACAAAACTTGGATCTGAGCGACTCTGACTTCTGGGCAAGCATTCTACTGATGAATGGCCTCGTATTGATGAAAAATGTGTTTCTATTTTCAATTTCAAAATCTGCCCCTATTAGGACGACTTGCTGTAGTACTCGCCGTTTTGCGATTTCTTAAGCGGGATCTATTCTGTCCTCCCCCCCCCCCCCGTGTTTTTTACGACCCCCAGTTACAAATTATATATTGTTATATAGCGCGTTACTATGTAAGAAAATTGTACGTGCGCCTGGGGGTCATAAAAAAATTATGCTCACTAAGCTGGGGGGGGGCAAAACAAAATAGATCCCTTAAGCGTCTTCTTATCAACCTCTTCAGCGGTGGGTTTTGACACTGATCAAAAGGGTCTCCTGTTGTACTTCCTTATTTGGCCTGCGTCCTTAGTTTCCGACATTCTATTGTTGCAATCGAAAAGAAGATACTCTGCCGTTTCAAGTATAGGTTTTGCTCAAAACACGAAACGTGCATGTTTTAAAATGACGATAAATTTATGGAAGTCAAACTTCTGGCTATGTATATAAGAACTTCTCGCTTTTTAACTTCTGGCACTGCAGACTTTCGGCATTTTAAAATTTGCACATGAGTGTTTTATTTTTAAATACCAGTATAGAAAAGGCGCTAGCCAACAGAATAGCTGTAGCTATCGTTGATAGCAAAGTATTCGCCTAAAGATGATCATGTTCAACCCGAGGATGGTTTTAATATAAACTGGATCTTTTCCGTTTGTGCCCCCCCCCCCCCGTACGTTTTGCCCCCCCCCCCTCGCCCCAGTTACAGAGCACGTGTAATTCATTATTTGAAAATATCGCACGTGCGTTTGGGGGTGCAAATGATATGCAACCACTAAGCTGGGGGGGGGGGGGGGGCTGGGGGCACAAAGGAAAAGAGCCTATAAACTAATAGGCGAAAACGTTCAAATGAGCTCAAAAAACTGTAAATTTAGTTTGAAATCTTAATGAAATTGAACTGAATGAAGTAAATCAGTATTTGAAAAGGTATTTGGAATAAGTAATTGAAAAGGAAGTTCTTAAATAGATTATTATTGTTTTTTACAGGTTGTTGCTGGAACGTGTGAGGGAATATGTTCGTGATCTCAGTGACATAGTGTATTGGTCTTTGTTTGCCCTCATTTGGCTGGTCCTACTTCTGCTAGGACTATATCGTGAGTGCTATGCTATTATTGTTGGATATAATTCATTTCCCATGTTTCATCCAAAAATTCAAATTTTATTGTCGTGAGTGAACGAATAAATGCTTATTTTTGCACTGAAAATGACTTGCAATTCCTAATAAGAGTACGAACTGGCCGTTAGTGTCAACGTATACCATTACAAAGGTATTGAAATAGCAATTTTATAGGGTCAAAATTCAACCAGGGAGAACGAAAGAGTCTTTTCCATTGCAGCCCCCAACGAAATAGCCCCCAATTATGGTATGTTTACCATGATGAGAGTCTATTGATTTTCTGATCACTAAGCTGGGGGGGGGGGGGGGGGGGGGCTATAATGGTAATGACCCGGAGATAGATCCCTATAACTCTTTTCATAAAAATTCCTGAGTTTTTGTAATGAATGGTTACTACGTCGACATCTACATCAGCGATAGCTAATTAAGTTTAATCAACACCTGTTACGATAATAGCAGTTAAATAAACTGCCAGTGTAATAAATTTTAATGCCCGATCGACACTAGAAAAACACTTCGGCATTAGACTACGAGTTTATCACACTCGTTTATCGCCACTGTTACTAAGTAAACAGTGGCGATAAAAGAGTGGTGATAAACGCGTAGTCTAATGATGGAAACAGTTTGATAAATTTGTAGTCTAAAAAACAAACATGAACGCAACAGGTGTTGATTAAAAAATTACCACACGGTTGTTATCGCCCTCGAAGTTATCATAGCACATTGGCTTCGCCTCGGAGTTTGATAACTTCACGGCGGCGATAACAACCGTGTGGTAATATTTATTTTTGTATCGTGTTTTATACCATCACACATTTTACCGAAGGAGACCGTATTGTTCCAAAGTCTCCATGAAATCGGACTAGGTTCTTTATGCCAGCTCAAGAGTTTCTTGTTAAGCCAATTTTGGGCAATCGATATATTTTGTGGAGAGATATAAGTGGTATCATTAATTCATTGTCTTTTCTGATGCAAGAGTGTCTTTTTGACGCAAGATTTTTGCCTAGTAGCTTTTTAATGTTCTTTCGCTCGCTTGAGTGAATTGACTTGTCATGCAAAACTGGATAAACTGTTGAAGCCCGATAGCATTACGTATCTGCATAGCTCTGAGCTTTTGAGTCATGGGCTCTAATTCTACGAATTACTGGTGCTCTGAGACTTCCCCTTGCTCTCTCCTAGTGAGCTGGCCTAGTAGTTTAAGCTACTAGCTACAACTCTTGTCGTTTGAGAACAAATCGGATATTAGTTGGCTGGGTTGATTATAAAAGCCGTCCTAAAACTGAAATAATCGGTGGTGAGACATTTTCATTTTTAATAGCCGCGATAGCTTAGCAAGTGTTTTGCCTATTTGCGTGAATAAGTTTTTGGTCCGGCGAGACTTACCTCACCCACGAAAATGACATCCTCGCTCTCAAATGGACTTTTGCTTACTTTAATGGAGGGAGACAATTTCTTCTGAGAGTATGAATTTCTATATGAAGGTTATTTGGGAGCAGCAAATATAAACAGCAATAAGTAATACAAATTATGTATCAAAATATAACATCCCAGTAATTAGTAAAAACTGAAGTTTCTCTTTGTCTTTTCCTCATATTTTCTGAGGTATACGAAGCTATCGGAGCTATTTTCTGGCAAACTTTCGGCTATATTTTCATTGATAAAAATCTGATTTTGTTTCTGTTAAATAAAGGTAATACAAATGAAGCCACAATTTGTATAGTTGAGTCTTTGTATAGGTTTTCTGTATATTTGAATATTTCTGCCTATTTCTTCTATTATGTACATTTTCGAATTTTTTCTCCGAATCGTTTGCTGACTTTGAAGCATTTTTTGTTATTAGGAAAAAACAGTCGAACGTTTAATGGGCATGTTCATACAAAAATAATTGAAATGTCCTGTTTTGCTGTTTTAAATGAGTTTTTTATTTTCAATTTTCTTTTTTTATTCACTATGCGCCGTATCTTGTCACTTTACAAACAGAAAAGTTATTGAATTATCTTTAAGAATACTTGATGGAGCTGCGCTGTTTTTACTAAAGTAAAAACTGAAGTTCTCTTCTTAACCTCTTTTTGCCGCTTTTGCGACATTTTGCACTGCACGAAATCGTTTTGACTTCTCTGGGCTCGTTTCACTTCACTTCTCTGGGCTAGTGTTACTCTTCTCTCGTGTTGAAAGTGCTCTGATCAACAGTTACCCAGCAAAGCAATCTAAAATGTACCGAGTCAGTATCAGAAAACGGAATTAACAATAGAAACGGGATTTACCCATATAGCACAGTTTTCGAGTCCAGCTTCTTGTAACTTAATCTCATTGATTTTTAGTTACCTTGTTTAATGTCATTTGGCTATAATACTAAGCTTTGTATCCTCTCATTACGAAAGAGGAGTATCTCTCACTCCAAAATTCAATCAAAACAGCTGCTCGCACTTTTAAAATGTATATTCTTTGTAAACCAATCAGTTTTTTTTGTTCTGTCATTCCTAATTGGGATTGAGGGAATCATTGTTGGCTGTTTTCAGGAAGTCTACTGTTTATATTTTGTAATGTTAGATTTTTTTGGATCGATTATATCGTGGTTTGTCAGATCGCTCGTATTTGCTGAACAACTTAAACTTCTGTAGAAATGCATCTAGGTGAAACATTTATTCTTTTTAAACCTTGTTTGGCAAATGCTGGGTTGGAACGTTGTGCTAACGCACATTGCTGAATCGACTTGTTGAAAATATCTTCAAAACGAATTTTCGCTTGCCAAATTATTAGAACAATAGTTGAAATTCAAACAAACGGTGTTTAAGAGCACGAAAGTTTAAACCTAAGATTAATCAAAAAACTTGTGAACTAATTAATAGCCGCCGTCAGACTCTCGAAGGCTATTGTTTAGGCGCTCTACTTTTTACAATTCAAAGAATTTGAACTGTATTGATGGGCTGTCGCTTTACGATTTGTTCGCTCTTTTTCATCATTTTTAAATTCAAATTGGAGTGTTGATTTTGTTCACGCCGAAACAGAAAGCAGAGCGAGAAAGCGAGTGGTTTTGCGGCGTGAAAGTTCTTTGTTTTAATTTTAAAGTAGAATGAGAGAATGTTGTTCGATCAAAATTTTGTTTTCTCGCTAGTGGGTTTTTGACCATATGCGGTATTTTGACATTGTTTTTTTTACTGTTTTAATTGTTTTTGGATCTGATTTTTTTTAAATGGTTTTCCTAATCCAATCATTGTCCTTTCTGGGTCATTTTTTATTTAGTCATTGAAATTTCGTTGAATTGTATGTCGGGACTTGTCCTGCTATATTTTACAATCCAAGAATTGGATTGTATTGGTACTCTGTCTTCTTTTGTAAGATGTTTTCACCCCTTTTTTCATGACTGAGCATTCAAAACGGGATAAAGAATCAAAGCTCAGCTGGCATGAAGTTCATTAGAGGCTCGTAGCCGGATTTAGCAGTCCTTTAAGTGCTTACATTGGTGAAACTTTTTGAGCCCAAAATGTTGCAAGTTTTCGCGTTTTTTGTCATGTTTCAAATTTTTTGATAGAGCAGTCTAAAATTGAGGTTTGTAAAAGTTGATAAAGGTTTTTTTGGTAGACATAATTACTTTTTGTGACCATTTTAAGAGCCACAAGTTTTGGCACTCCAAACTTAAACACGCAAATTTATACTAATTTTTACATTTTTTTGGGGTTTTTTTGTCATTAAATTTTTTGAAGTTTTTTTAGTCCTAGGTGTCGATGAAACTCCTTTACAGTTTGATAATAGTTACTGCATTGTTATTAGTGGTAAGGGAATGGTTTTAAACATCATGAATTTTAGCTATTTTTGGATAAAACTTTTTTCAAATTTTAAATTTTTTTTGTCATTCAAGCTTTTCTAGCCCCAGGAGGCATGAAACCTCCTCTAAGGTTTGATATTAGGTTATTGAATAATTTGTAGTGGTAACAGAATATTTTTCAAGATTTTAATGTCACGAATTTGAGCCATTTTTTTTAAAAGAATTTTTCAATTTCTGAACTTTCAATTTCTCGTTTTTTTTTCAATTTCTCTAAACATTATTATCTTGTTCAAAGCTGATGGATCTTTATGAGCCCTTGAAATTATTTAACGATTGGAATAGGGATAGTCTCTGGAGATAATGAAATGGTTCTGATGGTATCAATATCACGAATGTTAGCAAAGTTTTATTAAAATTTGCAATAGTTTTCAAATTTTTCGTAATTTCCTAATTTTAACAATCTTTAGTGCCCAAGGAAACGTTTTTAAGTCTTGCAGATGGGTTACATGGCTGATCTTCAGAGACATTAAATTTTATACGAAATTTAAACTTTAAATTTTTCTCTTTCCGGTTATTTTGAAGCGTTTGAAGCGTTTGTCAAGTTTCGTACCTTTGGTGGAAAATAAACCACTTTCAAGGCTTGTGCGTGAGTTAATGAGTATGTTGAATTCTATCATATTTGGCCTTCAGCGTAAAATCTTCAAGAGCTTTAGCAATGATTTTTTGACTCTTCTAGTTTCTCAACATCTGAGATTTTGTCTTTTTGGCTGTGATTGTTCATTTGAGCTGCTGGTCAGGTACATTAGTTCCCAGTTTTTCATTCAATTCTTTATATTGTATTTCAGGAATTGTGCTGCTTGGATCAGTTTTCAAGCTGAATTAAGTGTAATGTTAGCACCTAAACGAATATGCAGTGTTTGTGCACAAAATATGAACACTTCGACACTTATTAAAAATTCTGTCAATTTCTTTTTTTCGCATCTTTTCCGTTTGTGCCCCCCCAGCTTAATGAGTGCATATTATTTGCAATCCTCAGAAGCACGTGCTATCTTTTAACATAATGATTCAATATGAATTGGCATGTGCTCTGTACCTGGGGGAGCATAACGTACGTGGGGGCACAAACGGAAAAGATCCCTTTTTCTGTCAATTATGTCAATTTTTTTTCTTCTGTTTCAATCCCCATGTGCGTCAAGCGGGTCAACGACGGCTATTTTCCGGAAATTTGCCGGCTATTTTTTGAAGTTGCAACGGCACTAATAAATCTTGGAAAAATATACTTTTAAGCATAGGAAAAATATACTTTTAACAATGTACTTTTTTTCCTGCTTGTTTTTGTGTCCGGTATAATTGCTTATTTGAATTAAAACAAAAATTATTGCTTAGATTCAGTTATCATTTATTTTCTATTAAATTCTTAATAAAGGATGTTTCAGTCTTCCGTTGTATTGGTGTTGGTTCAAGATTTGTCTTCCCATCACTTCATTCAGAGACTCAACACAGGTAAACCAATTTTCGGTCAAGTTTATGGCTCAACCAGTAGATCGTGAAAAACCCCATCAAGCAAATGATTTGCAGTGTAATTATGATCTTCAGATCAGCAATTTATTGTATTAAGGCCTTTCTATAACTCCACCACTACACCCATGAACATTTTTGATGTCTGTGTCTTGCGGGAATTAACTGTGTTTTTGAACTGACAGTGGTTTGCATCGTCTAACAAGACTAGTATGATTACTCTTATCATACACCGTTACTAGGGTGTAAAATATCAACAATGATTGGTCAAATTCGACCGTCGGGAGAAGAAATTAATTTGCTCTTTTGACCCCAGACAAAACAAGGAGGCTCGGTAATGTGCGTACGCACATAATGTTCCGACCGCGTTTATCCACATTCTTGATTTAATTGGCTACCAAATGATGAAGAGATAGAAAACTTTCAAAAACATACATATCGTTCAAAAAACAACCAATGGAATACAATAATGCCACGCTAGAGGGCCAATGAAAGTTGTTGATAATAGGACAACTAGTAAGGACAAAAATAAAATTCAAAAATCAAACGTTTGCGACCAAAACTCGATGTATATAATAAAAGAAATCATAAAATCAAACTCGCGTCAGAAAAAACCTAAACAAAACAACTTAACCTTTACTTCATTAGAAAAGATATGGGACCTTTCCTCAATGCGACTAGTTAACAGGTCGACAAAAAGAGCAAAGAAATTCAACATTACGTTACACAACACAGTTACTAATGTCATTAGATATCAACTGAAATCACAAAATATTCATTTATATCTCCATTGGAAGCAATTGAGACATGTCATTATCCAATGTTCAATTGCACAAAAGTTCAAAGCCAATGGGACGAACGATTATCGTTATAAATTATAAAAGAAAACAAATCCTTTAAAATGTACAAACATATAAAAAATCTCAAAACATTTTAAGAAATCTCGCAGTAACAGTAGTAACAAAGCCGAGAAGCAAATGTTTGAAGCTTAAGCTGTTATAAAGATTAAACTATAGCTCACTGGAAACGGGTTGTGACCTGTGCTTATAGAAACTGAGCTATAAACCGACCTAATAACTAGTTAAAAAATGACAAAGCTCAAAAAACCCAAATATTTTTTTGAAAACAATATTTTCAAGTCATAACAGTCTTAAGATTTCATCAAAAAGCGATGGATTAGGTTTTAACACCCCAGGAAGCCAATTGGGCCTGTTAATAATGAGATTAAGTCACTACCCCACAAAATAACAACAAATACAAAGAAGCCAAAACTTTAGAAGCCAAGGCATTATAATTATAATATGTTACCTGCAAGAACTGTAAATCAATGCTTTCTACTCATCTTAACATTAACGAGTCTTCCTTATAAAAGGACTACGTAGACACGACAACAAAAAGAAACCCAAAAATTGTACCTTATAGAAATCTCAAAACTTTTTATGAAACAAATTTAGCAATCTGCGACAGTGTATAACCAACCGCGAAAAAAAATGTCTGAATCAACAAATTAAATTGCGAATTCTAATTAGTGAGTTAGTCAGTTGGCGACGAAATTGAAAGCAAAAACGAGACAGTTGAAAAAAATTTCCAAAGTTCAATTTGAAAGCAATTAAAACAAATAGCTATAAACTGAAATCTTTAACCAGCTTTTGCGATATAAGCCCTGGGGAAATAATTGAGACCTTTCGTTATCAGTTTTATGGCTTACAACAACAAAAAGAAAGACAAACACTGTCAAAAACAAAAAACTCCACAAAATTTTGCGAGATAACTGTGTCTCAGCCCAAAAAGTATGAACTACTCAACAAAAACAGTTAACATATCCAGATACGCCTTTTTCCAACGCTGTGCATTTTACATTTTATGCTCTCCTTCAATTGGTGTTGTCAAAAATGTGAATATTGGACAACACAATGAAATTATCTCATAAAATATGCGATTATGCTCAAAAATAAAAAGAAAACGCGTAGTATCAAAACAAGGGAACCAGTAGTTGAATAAAAACCATTACCAACATTAATTTATGAGACACAGAAAAGCGGTTTCCGCCTGTTTTTACTGAGATTGCGCTCGAAGTTCCGAGAAATAAGATAAAATAATTGGAACGTTCAAAAAATCACCGATATTTTAAAACAAATATATTCAAAGTCGTAACAGACATTAGATATCAACTGAAGGAGTTGTCTAGGTTCATTATACCTCCTGGAAAGCTAACATAATCTTTGATTGGTGACACTAAGTCATTGGGCTGCAAAAAAACAAAGAAAGCAAAATTCAAGAAGTCATAAAACTTTTACGAAAACAATTGGTCAGCCATAAAAGCCTTGAGCTTAACTCTGAAACCATACTATAATCTCGTTGGGCCTCGTTTATTGTAAATATTATCTGTCATTAATTGAGCCCTGACTTAAAATTCTTGTCAGTAATCTGCATAAAAAACATTTACCTTGCGGAAATATTTTGAGAAAAAATGTCGCGTCCAATTAAAATCTAAATACTTTTCTATCGTAAGGATCCTTGTTGAGATCAAGATCAGCCCAGGTATTGCTGCGCGTCTAACAAAACTCTCAATTGCTCAATTGGTTGGGAAATAGATTATTATTTAAACAAAAATGAATAACGCATTTTTTATAATTATGGAGTTTAAATTTGCAAAAGGCTGGCAAAACCATAACTCCAGAAGACTCCTAAAGCCAGCGGGAGTAAAACTAGCTCTTTTTCGGTCTTGAGAAGAATATGGCCGCAGTTTTAAGGTGTCTACATCTGGCAAATTTAAAGCAAGGGTGCTAAAAGAAGCAAATTTCGTCTCATTTCGGCGAAAAATGTCTGAATTTTGAAAAATTTAGCCAAAAAACTCGGATCGAGCAGTTCAGCAACCCTGCTCTATTTTTAGCGATGAAATCAATAATTCTACATTTAACAATTTTAACATACTTTAGCAAAATTGACAAAAATTTGGTCAAAAATACCGAAATTGTGAATAAACAATGTGAACAGCTGAATTACGTCTAATATTCACAAAACTTTAAGCCCCGATAAGAAAAGCGAAAATTGAAAATATCTTTTTAAGCTGGAAGGGTTTTCTAATGATACCACTCACAACTCTCTACGATGATTATATCGATCGGCCAAAATTGTCTGAACAAAAAAAAACCCAGTTGAGTATATAGTTCCTCCCCCACTAATGTGGGCCAGAACAACTAGCGATTACATGAGTCCTCATGTTCTCATGCTTGAATAGGATTGTTGTTTACAAGGATTGAGGTTGTTTGCGTATCACAATTCATGAACTCAATTCGATAGCTTGCAGCCTTGATTGAAGATTCTATCTTTGAGTAATTAGGTTTATATTTGGTTTCAGAATTAATTTTGTTTTTCCTAAGAGTTTGTATTTTACAATTGGAGAGCTCCGAAACTACGGTTTATAATGTGTATAACGTTCATAATGATGTTTTTCAAATGAGGCTGCGGCTGCATTAGCTATAGCAAAGTTTTCATCGTTGCTAGTCATAAATCTTTGAAATCGTTGCTAGTTGTAAAACTCTTTAATTTCTCCAAAAAAAAATTAGTTTAATCCGAAATAATTAAAGTGAAAACTTTGGGCGTATCCTTTATTGGGCCACTTACTTCAATTTCTCCTCTATTAATTTTTATTACTCACAAACTGCAGAATTAATTGCAGTTGACAAGAACGATATATAGATTGACTAGAATGGCAAATTAAGTTTTATTTCTCATTTCAAAACAAATTAGGCTCACAGTTTGAACCTGATAAATTGATTAGTGAACGGTGGCTGGAGATTGCATTTCACAGCTGATTGAGCTAAATCTTTCATGTCAAGTGCAAATGCAATTGTTGCAATGACTTGGGGGTTAGGATTAAGTGCTGATTGTGTTTATTCCTCAGACACATGTACCTAGTACCTAGTTGTTGTTCTAGTTGAGGCTTAATTTTCTTGTATGTTTGAGCAGTGACGGCTGTTTTAGCTCTTGGAGCGAGAGAGCAACTGCGAAAGAGCAGCAACCGCAACAACAACAACAGTTTGTCCATGGGTCTGTAGAGAGTGGCGTAGGTGGAGGTGGTGGCGTCGGTGGACTTAATTCCGCCGAGATGACAAAAGCGGGGGTAGACGTGAACAGTGGGCAGGAAGGGGATTTGTTTTCGCGCATTGAAAAGCTCCAGTCTGAGCTTTACAAACTGGAACTACAAAGTGGCAAAACAAGCCAGGCGGCCGGGAAGCGCCCGGAGATATTACAAGTGCCTTACTCCTCGGATAGTCTGCAGCAAGATATATTGAGTACACAATCCAAGATAGACCAATTTGCCAGGAGTCTAGAGGTTTTGGAGAGGGAACACGCTTCACTGGCTTTGTCTGACGCTAAATTGCAAAACACAGCTGAGCAGTTAACGCTCCAACTGAGGCGAAACATTGAGAGTTCGCAGCTTAACTTTAAGCAAATGGAAGCAGACTTGAAAGTGTTAACAGATGCCTCGAGCCAGCAGCTAAAACGGGAATTACTGCACCAGATTGGAGCCAATATCTCCAAGTTTGAACAACAACTTTTAACGATCACTGCATTGGCTGAACTTGACACTCAAAAATTTGCACAAGCTTCCGAGAGACAAAGCCAGGGCCTAGAAAAGTTAGAAGAACGCTTAGCACTGCTAGAGGCTAATAACGCGGGGCTTAAGAATTGCTGTTCAATTGCTGAAGAGCTTTCTGCTAATATCAGCCACAATATGTCCCAATTAAAGGCTTATGAAGATAAAGTCTCAAAAATGAAACTAACAATTGATCAGCTGTCAGAAGAGATTAAAAAGAGCAACCTGAATGTGGAATTACTTAAAGAGCAAATTCTTTTAACCGGTCAAAAGACAGCCGGGCAAGAACAAGAGAAGCAGAGTGTAGAACTGGGTAATTACATGACTACGGATCAGTTCAACCTAGCCATGGCTGCGTATGAAAAGAACTTAGCGAGTAAGTTGCAGTTAAACGCTGGGAATTGAGTAAATGTTTCTGTCTACCTGTGTGGAAATTGGATCAGCTCCACTGTTTCCTGGTTAATTAGAGGGATTAACTGAAAAGAATGGCTCTTCATGGGCCATTGAATACTGTGGTTTTTAGCTACAGAAAACGATTTTGTTTAGAATTAAAAAGCAGAGTGGATACTTTTGTTCGTCGGGCCACAAACCTACTCACCTAATTTTTAGGTTTTTCCAAAGGTAAAAATTTTCTAGATTCGTCCAAAGCTACAGCGTTTGAAGACATTATCAAGACGAACTTTTGGAAAGTTCGTCTCAAATCGTTTGACAAATTTTCTCGGCCTTTTTTACGTACAACGGCTTTTCAAGCAACTTTTCACGCTTGACTTCATTTTTGTATGTTTAGTTGCTTTCCTAAAGAATTTAAAGCTGTTTATTAATAGCCACCGTCAGCCTCTCAACGGCTATTATTTAGGCGCTCTCCTTTACAATTCAAAGAATTTGAATTGTATTGGGGCGCTGTCCTTTTCTTACGACTCGAAGAGGAGTATGAGAGAAATGTCTTTTTAATTGCTCTTGAACGAAGTTCATAGCAATTATTGTAAACGTGTGTGTGTCTCTGTTATGCAAAATTTTTGCTTGAAAATTTTGACTTTTCGAGTGACTTTTACGCCCTTGACTTTTTGCGTTTCGCGTGATCTAAAATTCTCTCTCAATCACAATTTCAAGCAGCTGAGCTCAATTGGTGGCAATTTAATACTAAAAGTCAAATGAAAAGTGCGCCGAAACTGGTGCCATTTTATACTTTAAATCTTAATAGTGGTATATGTTAACCTCTAATGTGGTTATTTGAAGCCCACTATTGAACTTGTTAGTCCCATTTAGGCTCCCTCTCTCCCCGACTGAAGCAGGCTCCAATTCATTTAGAGCTTCCACTAGTCGTTCGAGAGCAATTCTTCAGACGTTTAGTTGGTTATGTTTTAATCATTTTCTTGATTGAATGAATTGATCGATTGATTGAATTTTGAAGTAGGAAAGTGGTTTGGGTGCCTAACAGAACTTAAAAAAAGGAGCAAAAAGAGTGGTTTTTTGTTCATACCGCGTCTTTCAAGAGAACGAAAAGTTGAGGTGTGAAAATTTTCTCTAATCAAGCAAAATCTTGTTCACGTTCGGATTTTGATTGGTTTTTTTGCTTAGGCTTGTTTTGATAGTGGTTTAAAGGTTTCTGATACTAATGAGTTCTATGCTACTTTGGTGGTTTTTCGTCTATTATGATCTTAGATGAGTTTTAGAGTAGTATTATTAGTAGTATAGGACTTCAATCAACTTCTGAGGGTGTAAATAAGGTTGACAAAATGGTAGCATAAAGATAAAAATGATATAAATTAGGTAAAAAAAAGCTAGGAAATTATAAGGATTAATTGACCAGAAAATCATGCAATACCACAACTACATCTACACCTGAGGTACCACGTGCAAGATAAATCATAGTCAAATTATCGTTTCTCATTGTAACTAGTA
This sequence comes from Convolutriloba macropyga, assembly GCF_964194025.1. Taxonomy (NCBI): domain Eukaryota; kingdom Metazoa; phylum Xenacoelomorpha; order Acoela; family Convolutidae; genus Convolutriloba; species Convolutriloba macropyga. Next base: position 1,179,983 of record NC_134473.1, on the reverse strand, counting down.
GATTCAAACTTGAGGTGTTGGATTTGCAAATATCCTTTGAAAAATTGATGCTGACATCAAGTTAATCCGCGGCGTCATACGCTCAACTCTGAAAAGAAAAACATTTTTCTCCACATTATTTCTTAGCTTGTCTCAGTGCCAGACGTTCACAATCAAAAGTTCGTAGGTTTAAGAACTTTGAGTTCAACTTGAAAATTCTGTTAAAATACATGCAATTATCATTGTTTATGCGTGCCGTAAAAACTTATCACGCTTGATAAGTTGATAGCATATTGGCAGAGAGTGTGATAATTTTAGCAGGGAAGAGTTGTCATTGCAATCAAAGCACCAACACAGGCCATGAATGTTGAGCTGTTCTAATCATCGTAGCTCTGAAATTTCAGGAAACCAAGCCGTGCATCAATGTAGAAGAAACGACAAAACTCAGGCTATATAGATTATTTTGAGCAGTATTCAGGCAAAAGTCGGCTTAGCAATTTAGTGGCATCAGCGTATCAAAAAACGTTTTAGACTTAGGTTACGTAGATCATATCATCAATGAAAACCGGCCCTGACTTGCTTCCATGAGGAACCACTAATAATTTGGAGGCTATCTTAAAAAAACCTAATTTAACACATTGTCATCTAGATGATAAATAATCAGTAAGGTTCACACAATCTGTGTCAAAACCAAAATGAACAATTTTCGAAAGCAACGTTGAATCATCCACAAAGTCAAAAGCTTTGGTGAAAGCTAAATAAAAAACAACTAGACGTTTTCGTCATAATTGAAATATAACTCTTGCAGTAATGTGAGCAATTGCGTAACTGTTGATTGCTTCGCACGAAATTCATCTTTTTGACTCAGCCGATCTTTGATCTTCGGATATATATACAGAAATAAAATTTCCCCAAAAATAAAGATAACCTCGGGAGTCTTTAAATGGGCCGATTTTTTTCAACGCGAGCTCGGGGTTCTTTGTGAACAGGAGTAACATGCACATCTCCAATTCCCAGGTCAAATTTTCTAATTAATAAAAACTGAAAACAAGATTGGTGAATGTTGCTAATGTACGAGCCGCATTACTTAATACAGTCAGTGGTATGTCTTCAAATGCAGGAATCGCGCTACCTACACGCAAATGATAAATTTGAATTTCATCAAGGCTGAACATCAGATAATTTGATTTCATTGTCGCAGACAAAGTCAGTTAAGCTTATTTCTGTTTCAATTTGAAAAAATTTGTTGAACAGATTAGCTTTCTTTGAGCGTTCTGAAGAGACCTCGTTTTTGTGGAACATTTCTTTAAGGAAGCCACTTTACCATTTAAACTTTCCAACTGAACAAACGCTTCATTTGTATTAAACTTCTGTGCACTGTTAAACAGCACTTGCTTGTCCATGTCAATAAGAATCATTTGTACCTTTTCGAGACATTGAACTCACTTTTTAATTTTTCCGAGTTGTTTTTCGTTTTTTTTTAGCAATGCATTGTCTGCGATGAATAATAGAATGGAGCTTCTAAACGCTTTCTCCTTTTGCTGTTTAGATTTTTGTTTAGAGCACAAATTGTTATGATAGAACGTCGATAAAATGTCAGGATTCAAGTTGAGCAAAATGATTCAGCAAGAGCACTCATGAGCAAAAGATTGTGACAGTGTTACATGTGACGAAAAGTCAGCCTCGTTCAAAGAGTTGATCGTATAAGCTAAGCGTGCGCATATATTGGTAATTTAGGTAAACATATTTGTTAAAAGAATAGGTTAAGGAGCTGAGCACAATCGCTCTACAATATTAAAGTCACAAGTCAACAATTCGTGTAAGCATTAAATCATTGCATAAAATTTCTAAAAATTTTTGCTTATCATTCTGAGGCGAGGAGATCGACTCCTAACGTACTATGGGAAAAATGAAATCAGCAAGTGGAATTGACTGGTCAGGTTTGCGTTGCTGACAGCTTATACTTGCCTCCACAGCTGCAAGAGCTTTTCGCAATTTGTCTTCTGTAACACTAGGTTTGACATAAAACACCGATCCTCGAGTAGGTAGATATGCAAGTATAATGCAGAGTTAAAATCTTGTTAAGACAACAAAACAAAATTGCTCACACCTTGAAAAATCAATGAAATTAACTTTACCCAAGAAAGCGTTACTCATTGCTACTAGGAGTCCACCATGATGACCGGTCGTTCGATCTGATTGTGTAAGGACTATAGGTGTGACCTGCGAAAATTCGATTATCACTGACCGAATCATCAAGCCATGTTTTTCTGGACAATAGCAGGTGATACTAGGCTTAAGAGCTGGCAAAAGTTTAGTCTTCTCTCAATCGAAAGCGCGCTCTGAACGTTAAGAACGAAAATCGAGATTTGAGAGGAGATTTTTGTCTGTGGTCAATTCTCCTGTTGTATACGCCTACGACATTTTTTGTATATGTTTGCAGAGTTTTGACTTTCAATTTGAGGTTTACGCTATTGCAAATTGTACTCCTGTACTCTCTCAGCTTTATTTAGGTCTGGTAACACATATATACATTCAAAATTCTCAGATTTCCTCAATGTTACTGACTTATACAGAAACTGGTTTTGTTTGATCATTTCTTTAAACATCAGATGGCTTAAGAGATACGTCAATTTGATTTGGAATGTTTTCAACAAAATCGTAACCAGTACCATTGTCAGATGGCTGTTGCTTTTACGATTGAATTCAATCTTTTCGCATCCTAACGTAATCTTAACGCAATTTTTCTTGCTGAGCTTCGGCAAACAACTTTGCTCGAGTCTGCTGCTCATTTTTGAAGGAATTTGTAACCGCTTCAGAGTACGATTTTGATTGTTTCATTTTATTTGAAGAACAACAAAAGCCGCACTGAAAAGGCGGGCAATCCAAGTCAGCGGGCACCATAACTTCTGTCTGTACAAGGCAATTCGTAGTGGTGCATGCTATCAATTTTTCAACTAGATCATCACTGTAGTCGATATTGTTGTGTGGTCGTGGAGGCATTGAAAACAAGGCCCAGCTCACTGTACAACAGTGCAGTGAAACTCAAGAAACGAACGCGGCAGGAGAATCTAAATTGAAACTTGAGCGCTAGTGAGCGCTCTCAATCAAGATTAGATCAGGGCGAATAATTGCAATTTTACTGAAATATAATAAGTTTATCACAACAGATTTTTCATCTCTTGTTTTGTTTTACTGCTTTAAGTGGAATTTGAAGAGATGTATGTTCTTAAAGAAATCTGAGATACCAAGTATCCATTGATTTTTGTTCTGAAAAATGACAAAAATTGAGGAATTTTTAATTTGTTTAAATTTTTGCTGTTATTTGTTTTCCAATGTTAGACAAGCTTCTTAGCCTTTTATGATTTTCTTTATTTCGACCATTTTTACACTATCAAATAATTTTTGGCTTTATTTGCTTTTGTAATATTTAAAAAGTTCAGTAGCTTTCATATTTTTTTTTAGTTCAGTTTGTATTGAAATGCTTTGTACTCTTCAACTTTTTATAGCCTTTTGGGGAGGTCTATGGTTCAAATTGGTTTTTCTAGTGGTTTTAGCTGCGTTTTGATGGAATTGAGTTTATTTGAGTTGTTTTTGTTGAAACTAATCGTAATGTTAATCCTTTTTTGGCAGATTTTGTTTTTATTTTGCTAATTTTTGCTGATTTCTTTGTGCTTTTTGCTAACTTTTATTGTTGGATGGATAATTGATATCTATGAGTTCTGCTCCTAAACTCCTAAAAGATACCACAGAAGCTGAACAGCAGACTTTCAATGAAATAAATAATACAAATTTGTTTTTTATTCCTTTTGGATTAATTGTAGCTAAATTTTGTGAAAACTTTGTAGAGAATTTTTTTTTAAAATTTTGTCCTTTACCTAACATCCTCTTTCTCTACGTGAAGTTTTTTGTTAGTTTTTCTGTCGATTGGCAGTTATTTGGTGGTTGACAACCAATCGTTTTGCATTTTTTTGCATGCAGTTGTTTGGACAACAGTTTTTTTGGAGTCGCTACTCAAATTTTTATCAAATGCATTACCCTCTTTTCTGGGGAGATACTTTTTTGTTGTTCATTTTCCTGGTATTGTTTCTGAAATGATTGGTATTATTGGTCAACTTTCCCTCAAGTTGTTACCATTATTCTTCCGGATTGTCGTTTTTAAAGAGCTTTCCACATTTTCATGATTGTTGAAGTCAAATTGAAGTGATGATTTTGGTCGCCCTGAAATAGGAAATGGAGCAAAAAACTCAAGTGGTTTAGTGGCGTAAAGTTTGTTCGCTCTAATTTTTGAGCGGGAAATCGGTGTTTGAACAAAAAGTCGCTTTCCTGCTAGTGGTTTTTCACATGAGCATCTTAACTTTAATATTTACTGTTTTTCTTTAGTTTGCTGTTATTCTTGAACAAATTGGTAGATTCACTACTTTCACTCATGGATGTTTTACATCATTTTTTCCCTTTAGTTATAAGTAATTGAGATTTCCCAAGAAATGCACGGAGTCAATGCCGAAAAATGAAGCATACAGTATGGGATGAACCCATAAATCGCAGTTGTAGATGACCTTTACTTGTTTTTGTCTACGATAACAAGTCTGCTGCTGATCGGTATTGTAACAAGTCCCGTTATCCTCTCATTAGGGGGCAGTAGTGAGCCTAACCAAATTCAATCTTTGTAATGCTTATTTCAGATTATAGTTTAAGTATCTTTTTTTTCACAGATATCGCAGTCTTAATGAAAGTATCTGAAAACGGATAAAAACAATACCAATCTTTGGAAAAATCTGTTTGTAAAGCTTAAATAAATTGCTGTTTATGAAAGGGTGTTAGGTTTTTGAAGGTTGAAGGGGCTTAAATTGAAGCCTACGCCAAACATTTTGGTAGCTTTGGTTCCATACTTTTGCGCGTTTGTTTATAGGTTTTGTCTGACCTGCTTTCTTGTTTCACAAAATTTGTTTATCTCGATGCTTCGCCTGGTTTTGTGTTTTTTTCTCGTACAGTTCGATATGTTAAAAATTGCTATCTTCTTCAAATTTGGTGAGAAATGCTCAAAATTTTTTTTGCATATGTGTTTTTTGTATATCAAGTTTTAATCTCAAAGTTTTTGGTGAAGCGATCTTCTATTTTTGTCGGTTTTTGTGCCTTTAATTTATATAGGTCTTATTTAGATGCGGATTTTCCTTGATTCAAAAGAATTTGATTGGTATGCTTGCTTGTTTTCAATGTGCTTTGATATTTTGCTATGAATATCAGTTGCAATGGTTATGGTCGACGGAATTAAAGTCAGAATGGTTCCTAAATTAGCGTTTGCAGCGAACTAATTTCTAGGTTGTGCGTCCTTTTTATGCGATTTGTTGTCTGACGCTGTTATTTTTTGTCCTTAAAACGGGATAACAGATAAAGCGCAGAGGGTCCTTCTAGAGCTCGGCTAGTCCCTAAGTTAACAATTTATCGAAGCTACTGAGAACACCAAATCATAGTGTTAAATGCAGTTTGCAGTTTTTGGTGGTGTGGACCCCCACTCCAATTCCATCAACCCCCTCCCCTCCCAACGCACACAATCGCCTCGTACTGCTAACCGCTCCTAAACCCGAGCTGGTTTCGACTTAAGCATACCTCTCGGCCTTTGTTTGAGAGAAATTTGCCCGACGTTAGTCGTTTTGTTTACTCAAACTGGTGCAGATAATATCAATTGCGGATATCTATCTATCTACTTGATGGTAAATTGAAAGAAAGTAGCTTTTAGTGAAAGCATTTAGACAGAAAGACAAAATCAAGGTAACGATCACATTAAGTACCGACTTTTTCCTAGATTTTCGCATTTTCCTTTTGTATTTTACACCACGTTTACAACACAATCGCTGCGATTTTCTGGCTTTCTGTCAGCTATGTTGGTTGTTATGTTCATTAGCCGCTGTCAGTCTCTCAACAGTTATTACTCAGGTGATCTCCTTTTTAATAGTTCAAAGGATTTGAATTGTATCGGGGCGCTGTCTTTTTTTAAGATCTGTTAACACATTTTCGTGTTTTTTGAGGTAATGAAAATGATGATTTTGCTCACAGAAGGAAACAGGAAGTGGAGTCGAAACAGGAAGTGGAGCGAAAAAGCAAGTGATTTGTGCTGCTTGGAATATTTTTTCTCTACTACTAATTTTTACTAATTTTAAAGTTGAGTGAGAACACCGCGTTCGAACAAAAATTTGCTTTCTCAATAGTGGTTTTTTGTTCACATGCGGCAATTTGACTTTCATTTTCTATGTTTTCTCTATTTAAGTGCAATTATTTCTAAATGATTTTTCCAATCCATTGGTTGTCAATTCTTGGTCTGGATTTTTGTGAAGTGAGTGAAAATTCTTTGTCGTCCTGCTATTTTTGTCTATTTCGCTTTACTTATTGATCACGTATTGCGTTTTACATAAGTCACGATTTTCCCGTTTGACTCCTGACTTACCATACTCACTTTTCAACTGAATCGATTTTAATCTATTCACTCATTGAATTACGCAAGTTACTAAATACGGTCAATGTAAAAAGAGCAGAATCAAAAGAAACGAGATAAACCGATCCATCCCGGGCATTAAGTCATAGTGCATTAGGCTTTCAAATTCTTTAGAACCATTGCTAGTTGATGATAATATTAAACTTAACAGCCTTCAGTTCAGAAGCTGAATTGATTATTGTTTTTGAAATGAACTTAAACTGTACGCCACATAAGAAAACTTTTTGACACTGAAGAAAAATTGATACTGTCAATCTCTATCTCGTCTTTTTGCTTTGTCTATTTCAATCCCGATGTGCGTCAACGGTGACTATTTTTCGGCAATTTGTCGGCTATGTTCATATGTTTTGAATAGCACTTCGTACAAAGATTTAAGTTAGTGGTCGGAAAATGATTTTGGACCGTTAGGCACGTTACCGAGCCTCTTGTGTTATTTCCAATTCGTTGGTATTAACATTAATATTTAATTATGTTGATTGATTGCCTAATAATTGTTTAAGGAATGGTTTCGTCACAACATAATGAAACTTGCGATGCAAAACGGTCGCAACGGACTTCGGAAGAATTTGCGGACATCTCGAACGCTTTCAAGGTCTTCAGCGGAGAATCAAATACAGAGCAGAATTATTCGCTGCTGGCGCAGTTTCTAGATGCGTACTTTTACAATCTGTCGTCATCTGAACAAGTTAGTTACTTATTATTTACTTTTTAAACATTGATAGTCACTGTTTTCAGAAACTGTTGTATACGAATGTATGCTAAGCGTGGCCGTTGTCTTGAGCTAAATTTAGATTTTTGAGAGCTTTATTTAGATGTGATCATTTTAACGTTATAAATGCGAGTGGCAGAGCAACGATCGTCAGAACTTTAAACTTCAATCTATCAAATAGTTGATTAGAATATACAATTAATCTTTGATTTGTTTCATGTTCTGTTGTGCCGTTTTTTTTTCATTACTGTGGCGTGACTGTTCTGCTGTATTTTGTGTTTGTCGAATAATCAGAGAAGTAATTTCGAATGAATTCGAAACCCGTCTTGAGATTGTAAGAGACATAAAGTTGAATCGCAAAGAGACATTTATTCAACTTTATGTCTCTCACATTCGAGGAAGGGACGATTTGGTTGAAATTTCTATTTTGGTCGAAAGGTATAACTGTTCCCCGATGTGTTCCTAATAGACAGGTAGAACTGTTCCCGGTTATGTGTTGTGTATGCCCAATTTAAGATTGATTTCCCACTTTGACTTCAAGAATGCGATTGTGTTTCTGTTTAAATTAAAAACATTTGTCAGCACCTCAGTTTAAAATTAAAGAATAGATTTTTGTATATCAGCCGTTGGTTTGTGTTATTTTTGTAGATTAAACAGAAAATGCGGTTATTTGCCCATCATATTTGTAGCTGAGTATTTACCATTTCATCACTGACCATAATACGGACATCAAAAATTCACGCTATGGGCGATAAACCTGGTTTTATTTTTTGGTGGCTTTCGCTTGCCTTCAGTTAAGTTTACGAAGAAACAGTTGTGATTTAGGACATTTTCCCTTGTCTTCTGTGTATTTTAAAACATGCTTAAAACAATCACGTGCAAGTTTTAAAATTCGAAAGTCTGCAGTCCCAGAAGTTCCTTTAAACATAGTCCGAGTTTGACTTCCATGAACTTTCGGCATGTTGTAACGTACAAGTTGCGTGTTTTACGGGAGCTTATGTAACTCTGCAGAAGTCGCTTTGAAATTCCGGCCTAAAATCGTGCAACGCTGCGCTGTTCTCGATAAACGCCAGAAGTTGTTGGTGACTTCAAGCCGAGTCACGTAACCTATATTTAACGGAAGGGATAAATTGATCTTTTTTAGTTTTTAGTAGACTTCTACTCATTGAGTGTTTAGTTCCGCACCCTGGTTCGTCAAGAGGTGCAACGTGCGTTGAGTGAAGATGGGACTGGACTGGCAGATTATGCACTGGAGAGTGTGGGTGGAACTGTGGTGAGCACCCGATGCACTGAAACTTACACTGAGTATGCGTCTGTGGTAACTCTACTTGGAATCCCCCTCTGGTACCAGACACCATCCCCGAGAATTGTCATTCAGGTTTGTTCCCCTTTAGAGCCTTACTAGTCTCTAATTATCTGATTCACTGTTTTGAAGAGAGAATCTTATGGGTGGCTCTTAATGTTACAAGTGTGACCCCCCCCCCGCCAGTCACACCTCACCGTACCTAGTGACTGTCGAAGCCAACCTCTCATCAATCGTTTCGGCAGAGCAATTCTCCCTGTGTTTGTCGGTTATGGTAATTATTCTTATATAAACCTTTTCAAACTTTAAACCCTGATTTCACTACAAATTCTACTAATGAAACATTTTCCTGTAATAGTATTCGCTATTGTTAATTGCTCTGGAACGAAATTTTAATCAATTATTGTAAAGGTGTGTTTTTTCCATGCAAAAACTTTGCTTGACGTTGAATTCTAGAACAGTTTTCGATTTCACAAAATGTGGTTTATGTCACTGACTCTCGACTGTCATCCGAGAGGATTTTTGCACCTTAAAAGTTTTCCTAGCCTATGTTGCCTTCTAAATTGTTTACCTCGCCAGTCGTTCAAGAGCAATTTTTCAGATGGTAGTTTTGTACTTTTTCTTGTGCTCTTCCCTCTTTCAGTTAGACTTTCCACAATTATCAGGGAGCGCAAAAATTGTTTACATCACTAAGGCAATACATTCCATTCAACAAAAGGCTACTTCCCGCCTTCGCATTTGAAAGCATATATCAATTCAGTATATCGAAAATGACATTTGGGGAACGTTTGATTTAGTACCTAAACTTTTTTTTAACAAACTGCCACGAAAAAGTGATTTAGCTGAGGTTTGAAACAGAAACAACATGGGGAAATATTTGACTTTTCAAAGGAACTAAAAAAAATCTAAGTACCCCTCAATTACGAAATACTTAGTTGCACTCAAATTATGATGAATATTATCAACAGAGTTTTACCACAACGTGTTTTAACTGAACATGAACCAAATTTGAATTATTTTGCTTGATTGACGATTTTGATTGAGCTTCATCAGCCTTTTTTCTATTACTCTTGGAGATATAACCGATTTCTTTTAGCAATTCTTTAGCAAAATTGATTACTTCTGATTCAACGGAATCAGTTTTTTATACTCTTTTTTCAGCGTGATTAATGGCTCTTGAACGCAGTTCATAGCAGTTATTGTAAACGTGTGTGTCTTTTTTATGCAAATTTTTTGCTTGGATATTTTGCGCTTTTCTTCTAGAACCTTCTTTGACTTCTCTTTTTCACGCTTTCGTTCATCATTTTGGAGTGATCTCTAGTGCTCGAAAGTAAAGCTTGTTGCTAATATAAAATCGGTTGCAGCAAAGGAAAATTAAGTTACTCGTAGCGCAGTGGTAAGTGCGGGTGGCCATGGTTCGGGAGGTCAGTGGTGCGAAACCCGGTGGGGTCGAGGTTTTTTGCACCCATAAAGAAAAATTGATCTATACTAAAGACCATGAATTAAATTGCCTCGCCTGTCGTTCAAGAGCAAGTCTTTCGACATTTGTCGGCTTATGTTAGTTTTAGTCAAAAGCATTGGTAAATGTAGCTGGAGAAGTTACGAAATAGTCAAAAACGTACCCAAAATCATCAAGGAACTCTACGTCCCTTGTTTTCATTGAAACCTTCTTCATCTCAAGCTATTCCTAGCCGTTACGCTTGGCTTCAGAAATGCAGAATACTGGAAACTGGAACAATTTTCAAATAATTGTTCTAATTATTTCGATTATGTGGCTACGTTATCAACGGGACAAATATGTCTTAAATTTTGCCAAGTTTTTTCCCTGATATAAAAACTTGAGAAAAATTGAGAAAAATAAAAAAAAACTCCTTGAGGCACTTTTAAAAGTAGAAATAGTTTTATGATGTAGTCTTTGTTTTAACACTCTGAGAATGCATATATTATAATTATATGAGCATCAAGTCTAAAAATTCAAGTTCTGGAAAAAATAATATAAAATTTTATAGAACCAAAAGCTGCGTACAAGAAGGGTCAAAAGGAGGACGGAATATTTTACTTAAGTTTTTTTCAGACCTCATAATTGATTGTGTTTTGAACAAAATACGAAACTTTCATCAATAGTGAATTAAGATTCTTTTTCAAGTAAAGTTGTAAAGTTTGTTTCCTGAAAACATGACGTTAATTTTTTTAAAATAAGAGTTACGGATCAATTGAAGTCCGAATTGTTTTAGATTTGTTCAACTTCAAACTAATAAACGGTCAACAGCAGGAAGTTAAACATTTCAGAATAGAAAAAACTTGTTTGAACTGTCGTTTCAAAGCGGGCAGGCTTCATGATTTTAAATGAAATTGAATGCTCAAAAAACTGTCTCTTTCCAATACGAATTGTCATCCTTACTGATGATAAGGCAAGCCGCCGAAAAGGACAATAGAGGTAGATTTAAATATCGACAATTTTTCAAACCAATTGTTTTGAAAGTCAAAAAATCATCAATCGTAAAGAGTGACTCACAGTTGAAGCTATGTGCTAAAAGAACGAACTTGTTTTCTAAAAACAGTCGTATTGATATAATAGATCTGATACTGAAAAGGTTAAAGCAGCAGCAGTCAAAGCACGGCACGTAAACAAAAAATCGCGAAAATCTCGTTTCTCTTATCTTAAAAATAGCCGTTCGAGCCCTGAATGTTATCGTTTTTCTGTTGACGTTGCTGCCTCAGTGTAAATAAGTGTTCCGCTACGTGATGTGCTCCGTTAAAATTGACTTCCAATTCAAATGAAATTTAAAAATTATGAGCCCTTTTAAAAGACAACCCAAAAACATTGTAACGGCTGCTCTCCTTGTGTTTCACAAAGAAAGTTGTACACCGCCCAGTTCGTTCTGAGTGGTTACAAAATCTGTCCGGATAGTTCGTTTATGCAGTTCGCTTTTGTAACTGTATATCCGCTCTGCTGTACTTACCGTTGCATTAACTATTCAGTTCGTAATTGTTGGCTAATCTTAGTTTTTTCAACTATCAATTTGAACTGGATTGCTACAGATCACAAAATACGGGATCTCTTTATGTTTATCAGTTCAATCCGATAGAAAAAACAAATCGAAGACAAAGATATATGTCTAAGACCTGTTTGTGCAAAAATATTTAAATTTAAACTTAAGTCGGCTTTTGCTGTTTGTACTCACAAGCTGAGAATACCAGAAGTTGGGGTTGTAACAGTTGAATTTCAGCTTCAATAATTCGTAAATACAAGACACAGTAACAGAATTTACTGCTCAAGAATAATATTTTGAATACAAGACACAGTAACAATTTACTGCTCAGGAATATTTTTAGTTCAAGACACAGTAACACGTTATTTACTGCTCAAGACAATTTGTTTTTGCAATATTTTGCTGAGTTATACTTTAAGCCGTTTTCTGCGGCTGCTACGTTGAGTTCTGTGTGTTGCTTTTTGTTATTTCTCCCTTTTCTCTTTTTTCTCACGTGACAAACTGTAGCTAGAACTAGAACTATAACTATAACTATTAAATGACTAGGACAACAGAAAGTTTTTTGTTTCTATTTTCCCGCCTACGCAAGCTTATTGAGCTCAGCTCCAACATCGCCGGCCCTGTTTTCCTTCGTGAAAACATCTTCGTCCATTGATAGCACTGGAGCGAGCTTCACTACTGGTCTCTTGTAGTATCCATCTTTCGTTCGGATTGTCGCTGATCGAATCAGTCCGTCGGAACCTTCAAATGTTTCGGTTATTCGACCCAGATCGTAATATCCACGTTTGTCACTGTCTTCCACTAACCACACAAGATCACCCTGCTGAAGACTTCTGTCCGTTGTGGTCTGCTATTTCTTTCGACTTTTCAACGTTGGCAAGTACTCTTTGCGGAATCTGTCCCAGATGAGGTCTGCATAAGCTTGTGTTTGTCGGAAGAGCGTTCTATGATCAACAAATTGCTCTGCACCTGATAGATACGGTAAACAAAGGTTCTTGTTGCCAAGTAGGAAATGGTTTGTAGTAATAGCTTCTAAATCCGTAGCAGCAGAACTGACCGGCGTCAGCGGTCTAGCTTTCAACGTCTGTTCAACAAGACACATCGTGGTCGACAGAACATCTTCCGTGACTGATCGATTGCCCAGCACGGCATACGGCATACATTGCCTTCTTGCAACTCCTAACCAGTCTTTCCCACATTCCTCCAAAGTGTGGTGCTGCAGGTGGGTTGAACTTCCATCTGATACCTTGTTGAATCAGATGTTCTTCAATTTGCCTCTTGTTCCATGCTGCTATATACTCTGCCAGTTCTTTTTCAGCTCCAACGAAGTTTGTCCCGTTATCGCTAATCATTTTGACCGGTTTGCCTCTTCGAGCAATGAATCGCATAATTGCGTTCAGACAACAATCAGTGTCTAGTTTGGGTACAATTTCTATATGAACCGCTCGTACAGTAAGGCATGTGAATAGACAGCACCAACGCTTTTCGTTTCTTCGACCAATCTTTACTGTGATTGGTCCGAAATAGTCTACGCGCACATTCGAGAACACTGTTGATGCGACTAATCGTTCTTCAGGTAGATCTGCCATTACTGGTGCCTTTGTTTGGGCTCTTCCCTTTCGACATCTAATGCATTTGTTTTTGATCGATCTCAAAGCATTTCGTATGCCTAGGATCCAGAATTTCTGCTGAACTATGTTTCTGACATGTTCAGTACCTTCGTGATGACTATTCTTATGTTCATTTCGCAAGAATAATTCAACTACATGGTGCTTCCAATGTAACAGTATTGGATGCTTGGTTTCGAAGTTCAGTTGACTTTTACCTATTCTGGCTTGGGCACGAATAAGTCCTTGCTGGTCTATGAATGGTGAAAACTGGAGAATTTTGCTGTTTTTTAGAATTTCTTTTTCAGCCTTGAGAGATTTCATCTCTTCAGCAAACTGTTCTTGCTGCAGTAGTCTGAAGATACCTGCTTGTGCACCCTCTTTTTCTTCAACATTTAGTGTTTTTGTTGCCGGTTTGTGTTTTTTAAATACGCGCTGTTCGTATGCCATTGTATTTACTAGTCGATTGAAATTGCTAAATCGTTCCCACTGAATCATCCGCTTCTTCTCTTCAACCTTTGCTGAGAAGACCATTTCGTCGTTTTGTTCCTCTGAAGCAAATGTTAAATTCACCTGTTCAGGCCATTCGTTTTCTCGTTGCTTCAACCAGGCCGGCCCAGTGAGCCATTCGCTTCTCTTAAGTTCGTCAACATTGATCGCTCGTGTCCCGATGTCAGCTGGATTGTTAATACCACTCACATGATTCCACTGTGAAACATTAGTTGTATCCAAAATCTCAGCCACTCTGTTTGCAACAAACACCTGTTGCTTACGGTGGGAGCTATGAATCCATTGCAGAACAGTGGTGGAGTCGGTCCAAAAGTTACAACTGTGAATCTTTGATTCGTGTTCCTTCACTGCCTGTTCTTTAAGTCTCACCGCCATCACTGCTGCTTGTAGTTCCAAGCGTGGTATGGAAAGGTGTCGCATCGGTGCGACTCGGCACTTTCCGATTACAAATGCTAAGTCTGCTGAGTATTCTTTGGGCTTTGAACGTAGGTATGCCACAGCGCACATTGTGTCTTCAGATGCGTCGGCAAACACATGAAGTTTGTCCTTGGCTGTGCTGAAGTATCTTCTATCAATGCTGGTTTCTGCTAAAGCTGCGCCTTCCACTTCAGAAACTCTTCTTCTTCGTTAGGTTCCACTGACTTGTCACAATGTTGTCCATTTTTTGTCCAGATGCTCTTCAGGAGTCGTCTCATATGAACACTGAATGGTGCAAACAGTCCAAGAGGATCAAACACTGATGAAACAAGAGATAAGATCTTCCTTTGGGTGATTGGTGTCTCAACTTTTTTGCTTGTACCTCTAACCTGTAAACTATCATCGGTAATTGTCCATTGAAGCCCGAGCACGGATGAACCTTCCTTGCTGGGTTCTACTTCAACCTGCTTTGTGTTGTTGATTGATCTCAAGTCCTCTGGGATTGCGTTAGTTACCACGTCGCTGTTGGTGATCCACTTCAGTTCAAATCCATGTTTTGAGAGAATAGGTTGTACTTGTTTGAAAACCTTGATTGCTTCCTCAGGTGTTTCGACTGACTTGATGAAATCATCCATGTAGAAGTTGTTTTGGATTGCTTTTGCTGCAATTGGGAACTCGTCCTCGTTATCGATGGCTACTCGCTTCAGAGCGTAGTTGGCACATGTTGGTGAACTCTTTGCTCCGAAAACATGACGTTGATACTCGTAAATTTGCACAGGTTCGTTCACTCTTGGTCGCCACATGAATCTCAAGCAGCTTTTATCCCGTTCAGGAACTTGCACTTGCAGAAACATTGATTCAATATCTGCGGTTAGGGCAATTGGTCCTTCTCGAAATCTGAATATTGTTCCGATCAATCCGTGTAGTAGATCGGGTCCGGCTAACAGCTTGTCATTTAGGCATACGTCCTTGTATTTTGCTGCAGCGTTGCAAACACGGCGAACTTTACCCGGTTTGTTGGGGTTTAGTACTGGATGGTGTGGCAAATACCATTCCCTTCCGAAAGTGCCTTTGACTTCCGATTTACCAAGGATCTTCACAAATCCCTTTTCAACATCTGTATCAATTGACGGTTGATACAATTCTTTTAACTTTGGGTCTCGTTGGAATCTTCGTTCCAGTGAGTAGAGCTGACCAAGGGCTGAGCTATATTTGTTTGGAAGATTGGGTTCTGGTTCATTCCAGAGCATGCCCACTTCGTACCGCTCGCCTGTAAACTTTGTCGTGCTCTCTAGAAACTTCTGAGCTTGATGCTCTTTCTTTGATTGACTTACAACATTTATTTTGGAAGCATAAGTTTCTATGTCCCACCATGATTGGATATTTTCTGCCACTTTAACATCTTCTGTGAAGGCAAAATGACAAATATTTTGACTTTGCTTGCCTGTCATGGGACCACTGACTACCCATCCTAATTCTGTTAAGACGGCGAAAGGCTCACTTCGTGTTCCAATCTTATAGTTCAATGGACGTTGAATTTCGTAGGCATATTGTCCAAGTATGATGCCTACTTCCATCAGGTTGAATGTTCTGTTAGTGAGAACATTCAGGTGTCTGAAGTTGTTCTTCAGTTCCTTGTAGTCATATGTTGTGTTTCCCATTGAGATTGATGGGTGTGCAAACGCTTCAATCGAATGCACCTTTGAATGTAGTCCCTTTATTGTGATAGGAACCTTCTCTGTCCTCAATTCTTGCGTCCCATGTATGCCAGCTATGCTCAAGGTAACGTCCGTGCCTTTGGCTTGTAGTTGATCCTTAACGCTTTGATCGATGAACGATACTGTTGAACCACTATCGAGGAAAGCGTAGGTAGTCAACCTGTTACCACCGCTCTGAACCGATACCGGAACGATTTGAAGAAAGATAGTAACTTGGTTACTCTTTTTGATTGTTGCTGCGCTTACATTAACTGCGTGACTACCCTCGTCCATTTGGTTTTCTGAGTGTAGCAGTCTGTTGTGCTTTTTGGTACATCCATTTATACCGCACGGGTGGACTTTACAATCTTTGATTGCATGCCCTTTCCCCAGACATCCATAACATAAGCGTTCTTTTCTCACTGCTGCATAGCGATCGGTGACATTCATATTCTTAAATATTGGACAGTTCCATAATTTATGAGTGCCATCCGCTAGTGGACAGTGGTTGTTTTGCGTCTGCTTGGTTTCTTGCAGGTTTGAACTTGCACTGAAGTTCGATGTCTTCGAGAATCGTTTTTCTCTATTTGTGTTGCGTCGGTCTTCTTCTTTCTGTTCCCCTTTAAACGATGAAAACCCCTTCATGCACGAATGCCTTTCGTGATAGCCATTTTTCAAACATGATTAGATCAGGCCAGTCCTAGTCTTTGTCATCGACGTAGAACCACCATTTTTCTTTAAGAACTAGAGGTAGCTTATCATCTGCCATGTACAATGTCGAACTTGATTGCAAATCACCAATATGTTTGTACTCTTTGAGCACGTTCACGAAGTTAGATACAATAACAGAAAAATTAATCAGGCTGGTTGAATCATGAGGTTTCACTTGATTAGCTTTTCGTAGGCTCTCGAGTTGCGCATCTATAATTACATGCGGTCTTCCAAATTTTCTTTCTGAAATGTTCCAGGCAGCACTATAAAACTGTCCAGAATAGCCCATTCCCGAGATTGCAGATTTTGCTTTGCCTGTTAGCAGTGTCTTCAAATGGCTCATTTTCTCTGAGTGGGGAATCATGCGTTTATCTACTGTTGCTATGAACATGCTAGGCCACTCCAGCGGGTTTCCGTCAAAATTTTTCAACCTCAATTTTGGTAAACTACTGCTTGAATGTCCAGTGTTGTAGTGCCTTCGAGCTATCGGCGATTTATCCCGCTCTTCAGCACTTACTGAGCGTTCACGAGAGTTTGGGTACCATGGGTAATGCCTATGCTTATTTCGTTCAGGGCTGACGTCGAAGCGAGCTCTTGGTCGAATTGGTGTTTGCTTGTCGTTCATCGAATTCGCCCACTCCGAGACATCTCTCCCTTTTAGGGTCCAATTGAAAGGTGACTTGTCACGCGCCTTAGTCGATTGAGAACGTAAGTCATCTTTCTCCAATGCTGTTCTTTGCAATTGGCGCTCTAGGTCTCGCTCCTTTTGCCGAAGCTGATGTTGCATCTCTAGTTCTTTCATTTGCATTTCTAGCTCCAACCTCTTTCGATCAAATTGGGCTCGTTCGATTTGCAACTTTCTTTCTAATTCAATTTCAAATTCCTTTATTCGTTCTTCAACCCGACGTTTCACTGAAGATGTTTCTGAAACGTTTTCTGTATTGTGGTTGATTGTCCGCACGATTCGTGTAACCGTATTCGTCGTTGCATAGCTTGTGCTATCATGGTTTTGGTTTAACTCTGGAATTCCAACGTTTTGTTCTAACTGATGCACATTATTCGCAGGCGGTTGCTCTTCATTGGCATGAAGAGTTGACTGGCTTTGCTGGCTTGACATGTTTGTCTCTCCGTGGATATACGGTAACCACTCTGCTTTCAAATATTGAAAGTATTTTTCTGTCTCAAGTTTGCGTTTTAAAGAGATATCTGGGTCTCGGAGAGTCTCAGCTTTCTTATTCACGAGTTTTTGAACGCTGTCGTCCAATTGCAGTATCTGCTGATAGAGTCTTGAGCTTGCTTGGTCGATCTTGATTCTTAATGAGCTCAAAACCTTCTTCCTGCTTCTCAATCCAGTTGTTTCGCAAGTTTCGGACTGCAGCTTGAATCTCTACAGCTCCTTTGTTTGTTTGCTTTAATTGAGTTATGCTTTTCAACGTTCCTATCTGCTTTGCGTAATTGGCTTTGCGTTGTTGAATTGCTCGTTGAGTTTTGTTCTCGTTTGTCGATGACTTCGTCACTTCGACTGTTGGGTTGGACAGCAGTTTATTCCACTGTCCGGGTCGGCGGACCAAATGTAACGGCTGCTCTCCTTGTGTTTCACAAAGAAAGTTTTACACCGCCCAGTTCGTTCTGAGTGGTTACAAAATCTGTCCGGATAGTTCGTTTATGCAGTTCGCTTTTGTAACTGTATATCCGCTCTGCTGTACTTACCGTTGCATTAACTATTCAGTTCGTAATTGTTGGCTAATCTTAGTTTTTTTAACTATCAATTTGAACTGGATTGCTACAGATCACACAATACGGGATCTCTTTTTGTATACCAGTTCAATCCGATAGAAAAAACAAATCGAAGACAAAGATATATGTCTAAGACCTGTTTGTGCAAAAATATTTAAATTTAAACTTAAGTCGGCTTTTGCTGTTTGTACTCACAGGCTGAGAATACCAGAAGTTGGGGTTGTAACAGTTGAATTTCAGCTCCAATAATTCGTAAATACAAGACACAGTAACAGAATTTACTGCTCAAGAATAATATTTTGAATACAAGACACAGTAACAATTTACTGCTCAGGAATATTTTTAGTTCAAGACACAGTAACACGTTATTTACTGCTCAAGACAGTTTGTTTTTGCAATATTTTGCTGAGTTATACTTTAAGCCGTTTTCTGCGGCTGCTACGTTGAGTTCTGTGTGTTACTTTTTGCTATTTCGCCCTTTTCTCTTTTTTTTTTCACGTGACAAACTGTAACTAGAACTAGAACCATAACTATAACTATTAAATGACTAGGACAACAGAAAGTTTTTTGTTTCTATTTTCCCGCCTACGCAAGCTTAGCGAGCTCAGCTCCATTATCGCCGGCCCTGTTTTCCTTCGTGAAAACATCTTCGTCCATTGATAGCACTGGAGCGAGCTTCACTACTGGTCTCTTGTAGTATCCATCTTTCGTTCGGATTGTCGCTGATCGAATCACTCCGTCGGAACCTTCAAATGTTTTAAGAAATTGGAGCTCAATATTAGCCTACTGAATACTTGGAGCTACTCTTAACGTCTCATATTTGTTGTTTTTTGAAGATTCAAATCTGAGAAAAATTAATGGTTAGCGGCTTAAAAGGTGATCAAAATTTCTAAATTGTCGAAAAAGGATCTGATTTTTTTTTATAATCTGTGTAGTCCCAAAAAACTTCGTAATTCAGAATGATTCCTTGTTGCGTGGTTTTCAGTCGTTTGTGCATGCAGAGAAAGTACATGCTTTTGCCAAAACTTGAAATCTCATAATTTTTCAGGTTCAATATAAAATATCTTTAAAATTTTTTAATTTTTCAAATTTAGTTTCAGCAATTGACCATTAATAGACATATCTCGAATGATTTTCTCCCGGTTTGTCTGAGCTTCAGGAGGAAGAAACTGAAGACTGGATTAAAAGTTTGGTTAGCACAGGTGAGGGACGGGTTAAAATTTCATAAAGATGTCTTAAAAGTGGCTGAAATTTTTCGCAAATTTTTTTCAAAAAAGGCAATGATGTATTTCTGTACTATATGGAGACATTGACAAAATGTTAAGATGCTTGTTTTTCAAAGATACCCTAAAAACGCTATGTGTCAAAAATGATTAGATGGTTGACTTTTGACCGAAATTTTTAATTGCTCTCAAACGAAGTTTGTAGCAATTATATTAGTCCTGTCGGTCTTTTTTTTATGCGATTTTTCGCTTGACCGATTTTTCGTCTGACGCTTTTGACTTTTCGTCCTCAAAAACGGGATAGACAGGTAGCGCCCAGCGGGCATTAACTGCTCTTAGAGCCTTTCAGCTCAAACTGTTTTGGATACTTATACTTAGGTTGTGAAGGGCGGTTCTTAGAGGTTGACGACACCCCCACTGTTGACCCCCCCCCCTATTGCCCGCACCCCACCCCCTCACCTTGCTGTTGCCCCCCCCAGCCCACTTTTGCCCACCCCCATCAGACCCCCGAAGTCCCCCCCCCCCCCACCCACCCGCCTCCCGTGGCTACTGACGAACAATCAATCGCTAAAAACACGCCATTTTGTACTAATTTTCACAAATTTTTTCAAGTTTTTTTGAAAATTTTTGTCATTTTTTTGTGTTTTTTCAACCCTAGGTGTCAAGAAACCTCCTCTAGGGTTTTATATTACGTTACTGCATAGTTTCGAGTGGTAGTGGAATGGTTTCAACATTTTAACAACCCGAATTTTAGCCTTTTTATGACAAAACGTACATTATTTTTCAAAGTTTTTGACATTTATTTCTAATTATATACTTCTTTCCCGATGCAGGGGCCAGAAAACGTCCTTAAGGGTTTGATAATAAGTTACTGAAAAAATTTTTTTTGCCATGGAATAGCTTTCAATTTTTTAATTTGATAAATTTTATCAATTTATTTTGATAAAGTTTGCATTTTGTTTCAAGTTTTTGTTGGTTTTTAGTTTTCTCCAGCCTTAAGGTAGTTACTGTATAATTTCTAAATGTAATGAATTGTTTTCCAGATTTCAACACCACGAATTTCAGCTCTTTTAAAATAAAATTTGCGATTTTTAAATTTTAACATTTATTGTCAGTTTATTATCGCTATTATCAGTTTATTTGTCATTATTGTCATTTTTCAGGTTTTTCAGCCCACCAGAAAATCTCCGTTAGGGTTTGATAATGAGTTACTGAAAAATGTTTGTTGCCCATGGATTAAGTACAACTTTTATCACAAATTTTAGCAGTTTTTTTTTGCATTTTCTAATTTTTTAGTTTTTTGAAATTTTTTGTCAATTTCTTGGTTTTTCCAACCTCAATGGCCACGTAACCTCCTCTAGAGTTTGAGCTGAGGTTACTGCATAGCTTCTAGATGTAACGGAGGGTTTTCAAGATTTTAAGATCAGCATTTTTTAAAATTATTTGCAATTTTTCAAGTTTTTTTTAGTCTTTTTAACTCTTTTATCATTTTTTTCCGGCATCAGTGTCCTTGGGACCTCCTCCAAGGCTTCTTGAAAAGCTGTCGCATAGTTTCTAGAGTCATGGAATTTTTATCTATATTTTAATGACTCCAGCTTTAGCACTTTTTTGATAAAATTAATTAAAACTAGTTAAAGCTTGAAATAGTGATGCTGGATGGTCTCTTGAGACAATGAAATGGTTTTGAAGATTTTAATGTCTTGAATTCTAGCAAGATTTAGTTAAAAATTGTGATTGTTTTCAAAATTTTTGAGTGTTTTTGTCCTTTTCTGTGTTTAACTTTCATTACTGGCCAATGAAGTTTTTCAAGTCGTGCAGATGGGTTACTTGACATAATTCAGGAAGGAAAAAATAGTTGTGAACATTTTCACTGCGAAATCTGGAAGCTTTTTCAAATTTTGCAATAATTTGCAAATTTTTTACTTGTTTTCTATTTGATTTGTTTGCTAACAAAGCTAGAAAACTAAAAGTTGAAGAGTCGAATCAAGCTAGCGCTGGGTTCAATAAACCGTGGCTAGCTACTGACGAAGCCAACCGCTCGCCGGTCGTTTGAGAGCAATTCGCCCGACACTAGTCGGTTATGTTTGCTAAATTTGATCAAAATTTAGTTAAATTGCCTAAAATTGTGGGTAGAATTTTTCAAATAGAAAAATCCTAAACTTTCTTTTTGTAGTAAAATTCTTGACGTAGAGCTTCAAATTGATACCACATTTGCCAGCCTGCGATGCCCTCAAAAAGGCAAAATGTATGAACAAATTAGTGGGGCTGGCATAAGGTTCTCCTTTTTTTCAAAAAATGTGGGAACAATAACGAAAACGAACAAATGGTTGCACGGTTTTTTATATTGGAGGTTCTGATCACTCACATGATGGTTTCCAAATTTATTGGGAGCCTTAATGAAAGATGCCTTGTTTAGAAGAAAACTTGGCGAACTGAACAGAACATTAATATTCTCCGGAGAAGTGAAAAAAATCTTCGCATGAAAACGCATTTAAAATTGCAATAGGCTATCAGTTGAATTAACAATGGAATAGATAAATTGTCGCCTTGAATTCGAGGAGAATTGAATTTACTGAAAGACTTTCTTAAGAAGGTATTTCTTCTCATAACGATGAAAGCAGCCTACAGTTTTTAATTTTCACTATCTGTAATAAGTTGCATATTTGTCGGGTGAAATTTTGTAGAGCCTGTTTTCAAGATTTTTGGTTAGAAAAAAGGAGCTCAAAAAGCCGTGACAAGTCTAAAATTAGTGAGTTCATCCCCCAATTTAATGAAGTGTTTTTACAGAAATAAACAAGAACTGGTTGTCAGATATTTGGATTTTGTTTCAGCCGGAAATGAGTCCTGGAAACTGTTGGCCGTTCAAAGGAGCATCTGGTCAGGTTGTGATCAGACTAGCTAGAAGAATCAAAGTGCAATCAGTATCATATCAACACATACCACCCTCCATCTCACCCGCTGGCTCTTTCTCCAGTGCTCCAAAAGACATTTCCATATTTGGACTCAACTCCGAATCAGATGATCCGGGAACTCTTTTGGGGAATTTTAGCTATGACATGGGAGGGAATGGGATGACATTGCAAACCTATCCGATGGAAAATTTAGCCCAAAATGAGCGGGAAATTGATCCAAGCTTTAGATACATTGCGTTCGTTGTGCATTCGAATCATGGCAATAACGAGTACACGTGTTTGTACAGAATTCGAGTGCATGGCCAAGTCGCAAGCAGTTGAAATTCTCAAACCAAATCAATGGCTGCAATTCGCTTTTTTAAGATAGCTAATGTCGTGCTTGAGTCGTGAGATTTGCTAAAGTTGTGCTATAGTGTAGATTTATCCAAAATTCAGATATGCTCAGCTCAGATCAAATTTCTGAACCTGTACGATTTTCGGAGTGGTCGAAAACTAATTATTTAGTGGACTTATTTTATGTAATGCGTTATGGCAGTGATTGCGTGTGTTGTAATCATGCTAAAATCTAGCTACATTTTGAATATGATTAACATTTATCATAAGTAAAATTGAATTAGATCTCTAATTACTGACAGGTGCAGTTTCAGTTTTGTAATAGAAGGTTTTAGCAGAAAATGGCCCAGCAGTAAATTCGAAATCTTGAGTGTGATTTGATATCTAGAACAGGTAGAGAAGTGAGAACTTTTTTGACTATAACGAAAGGATCAGTGACAGTTCATTACTGAAACGAAATGTGGATTTTCTCATGTAAATATTGAGTTATTTTTCGGCAAAACCGAGACACAAATTAACCTCTAGTATACGTATTGCATTTTCCAACGTGACTTCAATCATTGTTGATGTTTCACCCAGATTGAGATTTACAAAATTGCTCTAAATATCCTTTAAGAAGACGTATATTTTTTACTCCTCTACTCCTAGTGGTTAATTTGTGTCTCGGTTTTGCCGCGAAATTGGTACATGTATTTTGTGAACTAAACTTGAATTATTGGTCGGCATTCAAAATTGGAATGCCTAAATAATTTTTAATAATGAAGATATTGTTGCGCTTAAAAAGAAAAATTTCTGTAGATGAAATAAGCATTGAAACTATGATTGCGCGAATGTAAAATATTCGTATAAAAACAATTAAGTTTATATTTCAGCCGCTGATTTGCGATATTGTTTTTATAGATTTTGTGTATTGATTTTGTCTGGTATTGTGAAACTCTATTTAAAAATCGTAAACAGGAAATAACTCCCTGATTTTCTTGCCAGTCTTTATATGGAAATAGTTTTCCTCGAGACATTTTTTGCGCGTCGCTCAGCTGTGAATTGTCTGAAATGTGTTGGAGTGCTTATGTCTGCCGTGGTTAATAGCTACCATAAAGTTAGACTGCTTATTTGTGTTGCTCTGATTGGCGAACTATTGTTAGTTTTGTGCTCTACTTTCAACAAATTGTGGAGAATTTCGAAAGGAGGGATAGATCCTTCTTTGCGCTTCACTCTACACCAAGCTAACTGACGCCAATGTTGCCACTAGTTGTACCAAGCAAAATATTCCTCAATTTCTCCCTCTACCCTTGAAATTATACGCTCCGGTCCAACGAGAGATTTCTTGAGGAAAGAACAACCGAACCTAAATTTTATTGTCTATTTCTCCAAACGTCTACTAAAGTGCTGGGTTTTATATAGCTTCTTATTTGCCTGCTTATTTCCTAACTTAGTCCTATTTCGTGGTAATAAACTGTCACTGTTTCTCCCTCTAATTTCGGTTCAATTTCGCAAAATTTACCCAATTTGCAAATGTCTGGAGTTTAATGCGTTTCCTCCCATTGGGGCTAAAACAGCTGATATAATTCGGAGTCTCGCTTTGTAGGAATTGTTATTGTGTACATAAATAAGACTTACCAATTGTTCCTTTCTTAGAGGAGCGTGCTACTAGCCTTTCATCAATTTTCGGCAGTCATTTTAAACCTCAGATAAAAGCAGCGTTGTAATTTTGAATTTGAAGAAGCTTCCTCTATTTTAGTATACATACGCTCTATACAGTTAAAATGGAGGGGGGGGGGTACACGTTTTAAGATAACTTTATTCGGTAATTCAGAGGTGGACACGTGAAGGGGGGCAGTTTCCGCTATAATTGACATTTCTGCCTGGTGATGCTTTTCGAGAAAGGTAATTTTGGGGGCGCAAAATGCCCCCCCCCCCCGTCCCTTTGTATTAACTGTATAACACGTATGTACGCTACTTCTATTTCATATTTTCCCATTTTATTACCGACTAATCTTTCCATTCTTGCCGTTTTGACTAAATTGTGCAAACGTGAGGCTTGCAGTATTTTTTGAATTGTTAATTTGCTTTACTGTGTAGATTTTGCAATTACTCAATGTTTCATTTTCCATTTTGATTTGTTTATTATCAAATTTTAATTTACTTACTTCATTTGAGATCATTTTTTACGGACGTAATAATTGATAAAAAGGTTAGCAAAAACGGGAAGTACTTCAATTGGAATAACGTTTGATACAGAATGTTAGGGGCCCTACTTTCCACAACCAACTTAGCGGGCATAGAGCGTACAACTTTAGATACTGTAAATGTACCATAATGAGGGGGGGGGGGCTATATCAGATTTTACCAGTTGTGGGTTCGAATTCTCGAGAAAAAACGGTGACAGAAATGTTAATTAGCCTATCAGTATTATCCTATTAGTGCTTTAAAGTATATTGTTACTGGTTCAGCGTATTCCAATAATAAATTCTGGTTTTACGGGAAAGTTTTGTATACCATACATAGAGTTACTCACTTCGAATTGTAATTAATATCAAGGAAATTCGGAAATCTATTGGTGCTTTTGGTCTACATGCCATTCAAACATGTACATATTAGCCTTGTTAGGTTAAGGGAAATCGCAGGCTTGTTAAAATAACTCAGCAACCCAAAAATTGCTCAAAATTAGAATTTAAATTGATTCTGTTGTTGATTTGGCTCAGAAATAACACTTATTTTCCGTTTGTGCCCCCTCCCATTAATAGCAAAAAAATTAGAAGTAGTTGCGAAAAGACAATTCAAGTACTGAATGATGTATTGTTGGTTTCAGATGGTTTTCGCATGTTGGGGGGAAGAGTAGACCAGTCGTCTTTCTTGGACTGGCAATTGTGTGCTGAAGTGAATCTACTTGAAGGACCGTTGTCTCTTTCTGAATACCTTACAATCAGGTTCATACACATCCAATTCATACACATCTTAACCTGATCTTTTGCCGATAACTCAAGCCAACTATTTTGTTTGGTGATCTTAATTTGTCGAAGATTCATCTGAAACTGCTCGAGACAGAAGAAATCGAGCGGGTTTAAAAAGAAATTGGACAAGCCGAAACACGGGCTAACGAGACGAAAAAAGACTTGAAGACGTGAAGTGCTCGAGATTGTTCGAGTTATCGAAAATTAACATCTAGTGTTGAGACACGAAAAGTGCCAAAAGTCTGTTCGGTTGGCTTGTCGAAGAACCGAAAAATTGCAGAGGTTGATTGAGAGGAGTTCAAGAGTGTTTGCGGTCAGTGAAGCTTCGTAGGTATGGCTCAGACAGCCTCGCCTCCCGCTAGCATGGGATCTCTGAGTAGTGGCGGGGGAGGGGGTGGATCTCCGAGTGGAGGAAGTCCTTCTTCTTCTCCACAGCCGATGGTGGTGTCTAACAACATGGGTGCTAATACAAACCAAAGCCAGCAACAGCAAAGCAGAGACAATGGGAGAGGAGACCAAACGGTAAGTACACACTCCATGCTATTATTTTTCCAATTTAGAGAGAGACAGTAATGTGTATATGGTACTTACAGCGGTAAGAGAGGATTATGAAAAAAATATTTATTTTTGATACTTTTATTTTTGTTTTCACGTTATGGAAGCATATCCTTGAAACTGTGATTTTAACGTATTCTTGTTACTAATATCAAAATTGTATCAAAATTGAATATATGTTTTTGCATAATCTCTCCTCTCTTACCGTTTTAAGTATCATATTCACATTACTAGAGACTTTTGAGGTCTCCAAATTTCTTTCTGGTAAATTTCTCTCGAATGTTCTTAGCTGTTAATGAGTTCCAAACGGTTTTGAAAATGAAACAAGAGGCCTAGTATTGTGCGCCGCACAAAGTTTCAACATTAGCCTTTGGAAACATGTTATGACGATCAGACGCGAAGCTATTACCATTTGTAAAATGAGAATGGATTTCATAAATAACGGGCTTTTAGTTCCTAATGCCTTGAAAACAAAAAAAAAAATAAGTCAAAGAAACGTCGAATGGATCTTTTTAAATTGCTTTGTTTTCCCTAGATATTCGGACAACAAACAATAAATTGTCATTTAATACAAGAACCATGAATAATTTGATACTCAAAATTTTAGTGGCTCTTTTTTTTAGACAACTGAAATCAATAATTCCTTGAATGAAAGATAAACCTCATTTTGCGGAAAACATTTTTGAGAATCAATGTTCTGAAGATTCTTAAGTTCTTCATTTGCTGAATTCATCTAGATATGAAATGTTAGACTCTGAACGAAAAAGCAAAAGTTCGAACAAACCAGAACAAACGTGAAATACACAATTGTTCAACATTTTTTGTATTTTAATAGAAAAAGAACACTGAATTACGAATCATGACAAGGAGTATACAACTGATGTTAGTCCGGCAGTGTAAATATTCACAAATTACTCATTACTTTAACATTAGAACAGAAAATCGAACTGAATTCAATTTTGGTGGCATATTATATAAAAAAACGCACTAACTTAATACCTTTTTATACGACAACCCCACAATAGTAAGTGTAGTTCATATTTTCAAATTTAAAGTCACGCTCTCTTGAACAAGTAACCTCCCACAAACAAGTTGAAAAACTGAGCAGAAGCAAATTCTAAGCAGCTCGGGGAATTTTTTGTCTTGTTTGATTATAGCTGCGAAGCTGTAAGCTGAGCGTAGCTATATTGCGGTGCTCTTGGTTTTTTTTGTTTCGTCGTCTGACGCTCTTTTTTCGTTTTACATTTGTTCACACAGCAAAGCTGAAAAAGTCCATTTTTCTGAATGACTGCTTCCTCTCACTAACGGCATTTGCGCGCATGACGTCATTTCTCACTCGCTTTAGCGAAAGTTTTTAGGTTATTTGCGTGATTAAATTTTGATCAAACGTGACTTACCTGACTTTTGCACTTTAAAACTTAAGTTTAATTTGAATTTATTTAAGGTCAAAGGAACTCATATGTGCTGTAAAGGTCACTAATAAGAGGCTTCTGTGGAATGAATTTTAACAACCTTTATTGATTTATCAGTGAATGTTTTTTAGCCTAGTTTTTTGAGCGGCGTCGATTTTTTTTTCAATTTAGATCTGTATCTGTTTCTATTTCTATTATATGGCACGCAGCTCTATTCTTTCGCAGCTATTCCGGCAATCTGTCGGCTGTGTTTTTAATTTCACTGGGTAGTTCATTCCAAACTAGTATTGCCAATCTCACAAATGAATTCTGCATTTTGTTAGAAACAAATTTCAGGTTCCAGAAAATTTTGTCCTCTTAGACTCGTGAAGACTCCAAGTGACTAATGGACATCCAGCTGTTGGAGTAAAAGCAGGTCCTAACTTTTTATTTTCCAAAAAATTGTAATCTCTTTGTTCGAAAAATAGTTTAACGGGGAATAGGTTCCGATTGCGTTCAATATCTTGCACAGATTCAAATTTTGTCTAAAACATGTTGCCCTTAACGCCCACTTTAGCTGGTTTTCCAAGGATACTATTAGATTCTGCTCAATTGCGTGAAAAATAACTGCTGAGTAGTGCAAATGACTTAATACCATTGCATTTAAGACGAGTATCAAAAGTTTTTTTTAGGAGTTATTTTCTAATAGCGTAAATTGTTTTTATTCCTTGGGCCATTTTTCGTAGGATCATAATGAAATATTAAATTTATTTTTATGAAGTGTCGTAAATTTTGAAATTCTGCTGGCAGCACCGACTTTTAAACACAATGGTAATCTGTTAACCAACTTATGAATGATTTTTTTCCTAAATAGTTGCAACACTGCGGAATGTAAAATGAATTCGAAAAGCGCTCCTAAATCCAAATACAAGAAAATTTTGAATCAACGTAGACAGATATCTCCAACTTAGTCAAATAAATGAAAGAGTTAACAAAATATGGGACCGAGCCAGTGTGGTGGTGCTACTCAAGCTAATATTGAACTCAGAAGTTAATTTTATTGTAAAGTTTACGGCAACAAAAAATATTTAATTTCTTGAACATGCTTTTAACTCCCTGCACTCAACCATCTAAAATTCACTCTGTTTGAAAATTTATTTTTGCAAGCTGATAAAAGTCCGAAGAGGATGAGAAAACTCTTCGAGTATGGTAAAGATTGCAAAAAGACAAAGTAGAAATGTTTTTTTTTTGTAAAATTCTTCATTTTCTTTTAATTTGGTGTAATATTTTATCCAAACATACATATCTAAATCTTGATCAGATTCTAAAGAGCTCTGATAAGTGCTGATATATGAGCAACTCAAATCAACGATTGTGCTTCAACGAGACGTTATAATTTGATAAACAATGTTCAGGCTAAATATTTGTAAAAAAAAGTTTTTAATTTTCTGTAAGTTAACCAAAAGTTGATGCAAATAGCCATTGCTTATCTTATTATTAACCCACCCAGGGCTAATCAAGATCTTCTTTGTTTGTTCCTTATGGACATAGATCAATAGGACCGCATTGCAACAAGCGGCGAGAAGATTGCGAAGGGCATTTCACCACCACATCAGAAACAAGACTTAAAGAAGATGACAAACTCGTGTATTTTGTTTTTAAAGAGATAAAAAATTATTAATTGCTCTCAAACGAAACTTATATCAACATATTAGTCCTGTCGGTCGTTTTTAATGCGATTTTTCGCCTGACCAATTTTGCGTCTGGCCCATTTGACTTTTCGTCCTCAAAAACGGGATAAACAGGTAGCGCCCAGCGGGCATTAAGTGCTCTGAGAGCATTTCCGCTCCTTTCCGTCTCCAATTATGCGATTCGCAGAAACTATTATGGAGACTTATTTTTATGGTGTGAAGGACGGTTCTTAGAGGTTGACCCCATCACAACCCCCCTCCCCGGTATCAGCCCCTCTCACTTCACCCCCACCCACCACCCACCCCATGCACATCTTTCAGGCCGTAAGGGACCTGTGCAGCCAAAAACCGCCCTCCCACCCATCAGCCCCCAGGTGAACCCTCACCACACGCTGCGCTCACCTCACGCCCCTTCAATTGAGCTAAAACTAGCCTCACTATACTGTGACTAGCTCAAAGGAAAGCAAACAAATCAGATTTCATAGTTTTCGTATTTTATACTGCATTATTTTCTATGCGCAACGCTAAATAATTAAAAGACTAGTGAGATATCTGATTTTCATGAAGGCAGCAGCTTGCTCTGCTCATGATTAGATGTGAAAAAAAAATCAAATGGAAAATAAACTTACAATTGCAAAACACTCATTGCAGCAGTAATTCAATCAGCAATGCTTTTTTCAACTGCTGTAGTTTTCTGGATTTCAAAAAACTTCATTATATAGTCAATCTAACATTCGAAAAATTTTATGAAATACAAAAAATAGCAATGACGGATAATAATTTTTTCATTGTGCAACGAAACAATTTTGCATGTTGTTGCGCTTTTCAGCATCTTTTTCTCAACAGAACAAGCCGTAGTTGGAAAAGGTCTGCAGACTTTCTGTCAAAATTTGTTTTTATTTTAACGATTACTGTTTTTTGTCATGATTCAATTCTACTTTGTGTGTTGCAATCAAGTATGTTCCCCTAACTGATCAAGTTGTCTAAGCGTTCAGGAGGCCCTTTTATTAATTTGGAAGGAATTTACCGTTTTCATTTCGAATATTGAGCTCATGTAACCTCTATGATTACTACCCAAATTATGAGTTTAGCCTTGTTTAGAAAAGTGTGGAAAGGTTTTTTTTCGGAAATTTATCATTTAGAAAAAATGTAAAATTAAATCAATATTCGTGCTAATATACCCCACAGCAGTTTCACGCTGTTTTTTGGTAATTTTTGAAATTGAATCTGCTTTAAAAAGTAAACGAAAATTGGGCTGTCGGATTCTGCGTTTCAGGAGCTTTCAATAGGTACTTTTTTGAATTTTCTAGGTTGCATACAAAATTTTCCGATTTGTCGTCAGGGGGGTGGGGGCAATCTTCGCATAATTATTTCACCATTTGTGGAGAAAGAAGAGGGCTAGTGCCAGTCTGTGCTCGTGGCACAGAATGTTCAACATACCTCTGAAGCCTATTAGAAAGTTTTTTGTTCTTGAGAAATGTTGTTAGTTTAGTCAACGAAAACTTTGATAAAGAACTTGAAGCAGCTATGGGAATAAAGTATAACTCTTAAATAATTGCAAAAAAATCGCGATTAATTGAATAATTTGTTTGGTTCATGATAGCTTTTGTATGATTTTCATTGTCTACAATTTTTCCATTGTCTGCCAAGTTGTTTGACTTCTTGTTATTCCAGATTAAAAAGCAAAAATCTGAGAACAGTTTTGGTACCGTTTTGGAGGATATTGTTGCGCATTTTGATGCATCTATGGGACTTCTTTCGCCTCTTTGAAGTCAACTGATTGATTGGTAAGTTTCAATGAAATCGCGCGGACATTGGGATCCCAGCCTGTAAATATACTAGTCATGTTGGTCTTTTTCTTATGCTTTTTTGTGTACTACAAATATTTCGTCTGAGTTTTTCTTGTCGGACTATCG
Organism: Convolutriloba macropyga; assembly: GCF_964194025.1. Taxonomy (NCBI): domain Eukaryota; kingdom Metazoa; phylum Xenacoelomorpha; order Acoela; family Convolutidae; genus Convolutriloba; species Convolutriloba macropyga. The sequence continues at coordinate 1,148,855 of NC_134473.1, read as the reverse complement.
GATGTTCGTGTTTTTTTTGTCTTGAAAAGGGATGAACTGGTAAAATCCGATGGTATTGAAGAAATGGAGCAGTTGTCTTGGAGCTTTACTAGTCTCTATGAATGCGAATCACTGAAACTTTCGAGGAGACATTAATTCACCCTCTGAGGAGACAGATTGCGTATTATCATAAATACCTCTTTATCATAGCGATACCATTGGACTAATGTGAGAAAATACTTTTTTTATCGTGTAAGATAAAAGAAAATAAAAGAAATGAATAAAAGAAATTTCACTCTGAAAAGTCAGATTGAAAGTGGGCCGGAATTTTTTCACTCTATGATATCTTAATAATGGTGTATAATTCATTTGATGCATATTAGTGAACTTCATCCCTTTCCCCTCCTCGCTACCCCCTCTTCTGGACTACCCCTTTGGCTGCAGTAGATTTGAGCTCCCACTAATTGTTCAAGAGCGATTCTTCTGACGCTAGTCGGTTATGTTAATGATCCGAAAATTTTTTAAACAGTTGGAAAAAACTGACGACTGAAAAAAATGCTGATAGTATAGGGAATTTTTTGAATTTGCGAGGTTCATTTTAATGGAAATTGAGCTACGTAGTTTTTTGGTAGAAATAATTGTTTACAGTTCTGCTTCAATTGAAAATTAGTTCTGGCGCTAATGTTATATACGGTAACCCAGTATCTCCAATTGAGAAAATAAATCTATAAACTATGCAATGGACTTCGTTTATTAAAAAAACCTTCGCAAAATACTGTACGAGTTCTCAGATCAAAACGTGCTTAAAGTCAAAAAGTGCTGTATTAGTTCAATATTAGAAAGTGTTTGAATCAATAAAAGTTGAACAATATTTTCTGAACTTAACACGATTTGTTTTTTAATCGTTTTTTAAATTGAACGCAAAAGTTGAGAGCGAAAGCGTGGGGTCTTTTCATTGACTACGATAAAAATCTGTAATTGGATTATCTTTTAGAAGTGAAACAATTGTTTAAGCTGAAAAAAAAATAACCAGTACATTTGGTTACGCGTAAAAACCCTTCGATCTGTTGTTCAATTTTTTATTACAATTCAAAGAATTTGAATTGTATTGGGGCGTTGTCTTTTCACACATTTCTTGATTTTTTCACACATTTTCATGATTTTGAAGTCAAATTGGAGTAGTGATTTTGATCGCGCCAAAACAGGAAATGGAGCAAAAATCGAGTGGTTTTGCGGCGCGAAATTTTTTCACTTTAAATTTAGAGTAGAGTGAGAAAATGGTGTTTTTTTTTACAAAAATTTGCTTTCTCGCTATTGGTTTTTTGTTCACATTTTGACATTGATATTCTGTTTTTTTTTCGATTTTTTATCTCATTTTTTTTTCTAAATGGTTTTTCCAATTCATTCAAAGGACGTTCTAGGTCAAGTTTTTTGTTTAGTCAACGAAAATTCCTTTAATTGTGCGTCAGGTCTTTTCCTATTATGTTTTTTATTTCGTCAAGATTTTTGTTACGTTGATATGACGTCACAACCACTTCAAATCTGCTTTTCGTTCATTTTTTTATGCAACCTCAACTGAAGTGCTTGCCTGGCGTCATTTTTCACTCTTATTTGAGCGAGTTTTTTTTCATTCGCGTGATCAATTTTTTTTGTAAACACGTGTGTTAGCTCACTCTCAAAAATGACTTCCTCACTTTGAAATGGACGTTTCTTTACTTGAATTCTAAGTGATAAGCTCCAGTGAATGTTTGTCACTCTAAATGAAGGTTGTTTGAGCAGCCAATAAAGCCAGCAATAACCTATACATATTTTTAATCAAAATGTAACATCTCAGTTTTCAATGAAAAGAGTAATTTTTTGGTGTTTTTTAGACTGCAGATGATCTACAAAGCTATTGCGGTTATTTTCTGGCAATCTGCCAGCTATGTTAATGAGTTGGTGCTGGCTATTATTAGCCAGTCAAATTTGACGTTAAATTGTAGGCAGTACAAATGGACTCTTACATGAAAAGAAGATTTTATAAGATTTCCTCTCTCTTGCAAGACGTTAAAAGTTATGAACTAAAGATGAGAATCTTATGAGAATGCTGAATCACTAGGGGATTCAGGTTGATGTCAGGCTAGGTAGTGGAGAGTTTTGACTGGCATACATATCACAGCTGAAAACTATTCTAAGCTCTCTCTGCCGGCTTGATATTGATAAATCTTATGTTCATAAAAAATGTTTTGGTCGATCTTTTTGCCTTGTGTTTTATGAGTCATTCTGAAGCCAGAAAACGGAATAGTTTTGATCCATAACTTGTAAATAACTTTGGATCTAGCGATTTCATTTTGAGATCCGAGGAAGGCATTTGTGTGAGAGAAAGTTCATGTTCTTGTTGTGGGACTATTTTCGTTGTGAAACCTGCGAAGACGTGAAAATTTGCTATGTATTTGCGATGAAGTGAAAGTTGTATCGTCTTTCACACTCTCATAATTATGGGAGCTGGTTTTCCATTCAAATCCAAAATCAGAACTCATAAATCAAGCTGGGATCACTAACACAATTTTGGGCGAGAATTTATGGACGTTAATTCGCTGCTGTATACACAATTGACCGTTAAATTTATACTTGGTCTCTTTGAAGTTTTGTAAACGGAGGCTCAGTTTTGTAAATTAAGACCCCAGACGTTTATGTTTCAGCTTCGACTCTGTTTTGCATGTGCATGAACTTGTTAGTGAATACTGCTTATCTTTGAATTGGTAGCTTAATTCACTACTGCATGTGAAAGCTACTAAACTGTCTGAATATCGTGCGTATTAAAGTGTTATGAAGAATGCTCTTTTTCTTAGTTCTCGTTTCTCAAGGTGGCGGATCGGTCCTAAAAAGTTGTTTGTAGTTGTTCTCATACTTGGATACTGCAAGTATTTGGATCAATACTATTGCCTTTTTTGTATGGCCACTTTTTGCGACTATTTTTGATCGATTTTCTTGCTTTTGACTTGTTGTTTTGCGCGATCTAAGTTACCCTCATTCAGAATTTTAAGCGGCTGATTTAGTCGAGGAACTTTCCTAGCAAAAGTCAAGCTCTGTTCCCTCCCCCCTTCCATCTCTACTACCCGACGATCTCTCCCCCCTTCCCCCTCGTCCATTGCTGTAAATTGGAGGAGGCTATGTTTTTTTCTTAGTGGGGACTATGACTGGAAGACCATTTTTTGTTTTCATTGCAACTGCTTAAAACAAAAGTCTGGGGATGAAGAGCTAAGCTAGCATAGGTGGTTATCTCAACCATATGCTATCCAAAGCTTTAATTTGTTGTTATTAAAACCATGTTACCTCTGGAATAATAAAATTCTTGGAATTCGTGCTGAGTAAGTTCAAAAGAATATAGCTATTTGGTTATTAGGTTAAAATTAGGGTTAATGATCTCATGGTTTTAGTTCGCAATGGAAGTAGCTAATGTCAGTGATTCTATTATTCTAACATGGCATTTAAACCTCTTTGAGAGTTATTTGTTCTTTCCCAAATTGGGTAACAATAATGTGATATTGTACAAGTTTATGAACGCGAGTGCATGCTTTCGTTCATGTCTGTGTGTGAACAGTCTGATAAAATGAAGTTGTTGAATGAATCACAACTATTTTGGTATATGAATTCTGATAGTTGTTCTATCATATCGTGTATATGGTCACAGATATAAGTATGTAAACTTCATTTGGTCACTACAGTGGTTCGAAACTGAAACGTGGTGAACTTAATGCTCTCTCTCTTTCTCGCTCTTTGGCTCATTGTTTCTCAAATAGAATTCTTAGTTGTTCAAATTTGAGCAAATATTAAGTAAACTTGAAACATTTGCGGTTCTTTTTGAATTTTATACTTGTAGCTTAATTCTGCTGGCTTAGAGAAAAAAATGCAAAAAGTAAGTGCTATTTTGTCCTTGGTTGTAAATTTTTTAATAAAGGTTTTAACTCTTTACGTTTTCCTAAATTAATGTGGTAAAACCCTATGGAACAAACGAAGATATAATCAGAGGTCTTGACATTGTCAAAGTGGGCGTATCTTAGCAGACTGTCATTTTTCACATGAATAAACAAAGTAGTTATGACGTTATCGAAATTTTATCAATGTTTATGCATCAGATTTTCTTTTAGTTATCAAATTTATGAATTTAAAATCTGGTGGCTAAGTTACTTTAGGATTTTTAAGAAATCCAATATTTCCTTTACACGTTTTGGTTGATTTTTTGGATGAATGCTGATTTATAGAACTGCTGTGTGCTAATCTATAATTTTACTATACAAGTTCAATCAATTTGGTATTAACAGATTGAGAAAAGTTAATCTAAGAGTATCACTTCATTTTGGTAATTTTCCATGTCAGTTGTGTACTGTGAATGTCACAAAACCGTTTGATCTGATTTATTGAAAAGAAGCAAAGATTACGTAATCTTGTCCAGTTTGCATGATGAATAGGGTGTTTTATGAATTGTGTGTGTTGTATTTAGATCATATCTGAATCGGAATCACAGCAAGATGCGCTGCTCAACCAGAAGTATCAGAACCTTCCCAAGAAACATCCCAACCTCCTTTTGAACAGAAGGGTAACAATCAGCACTTTTCACTCTTCGATTCATGTTCCTGTCAAATTATGATCAGAAAACGACTGGGCTGTTACTGTAATTTAAAGAAAAATTTGCATTATGACCGATGTCTGAAAAATCGAAATTTGGATCCTTTTCTTTTGTTTGGGTCTACCGTGACAACTTGGTAAAATCTTTCATCAATCGTTTCCATGCCATAAGTTCACATTTTCCACACTATAAGCAGCTCATTCCCACGTCACTTTTTCCTATGGTTGCAATATCTAATTACCCATATGAAAGAAAGCCTAATTGATTGCTCTCAAACAAAGTTTGAAGCAATTATATTAGTCCTGTGGTGTTTTTTTTTTGCGATTTTTCGTCTAACCCATTTGACTTTTTGTCCTCAAAAATGGGATAAACAGGTACCGCCTAGAGGGCATTAAGTTCTGTGAGAGCCTCTCAGCTCACGAGTCTCCAACTATGCGGTTCACAGAAACTGTTTTGGAGACGTATACTCATGGTGTGAAGGATGATTCGTAAGAGTTTGACCCTCCACACACAGCTTCCACCCCCTCCCACCCCATTTCACCCCTCTCTCATGTTAGGCGCCCTCCCCAATCCCCAACGCTGCACATCGTTCAGGGCCTCGTAAGGAATTAGCTCTGTGCAGCCAAATACCCCCTCCCTTGCCCCCATCAATCCCCCACCCTCCAGTGCACCCCACCCCTCCCCCGCTGCGCTCACCTAAGCCCCTTCAATTAAGCTAAAGCTAGCCTCATTAACAAAGTCAGCCACGCGCCGGTCGTTTGAGAGCAATTCGCCCAAAGTTATTCGGTTGTGGTGATTAGTTTCAAAAATTTCCCTCTCGATACTCTAGTGGATTAAGGAGACGGATCTTTTCCATTTGTACCCCACAGTACATTATGCTCCCGGATTACGGAGCATAGTAAATCCTTATGTAATAATATGGCACTTGCGTCGAGGGTGCAAATAATATGCACCCACTAAGCTGAGGGGGTACAAACGGAAACGATCCAAGAAGACAATTGGCGGTTTTATAATTATCCATAGCTCTGCGAAGCTGTAAGCTTAGGACAGCTATATTTTGGTCATCTTGGATTTTACGACTCCAAGCGGAGTAATTGTTTTCTAATGGTTTTTTTTTTACCGGAAGTACTATTCGTTCAGACGGTGTTTTGACCTAAAAGCGAAAGAGTAACATTGCCGTGCGAACTAATTTTTTCGGAGCGAGAGAAGTTTTTTGATCGTGGGCTTTGATCAGTGAATGACTTTTCGACTTTGAAAATTCGACAGAATGCTGAATATAGATAACCATTTTAGCCGTATTTCGTCCAATTGGCCGTTTTTCCGTTTTTAAGTTAGTTTATTTTTGTAGAAATATTTGTTTTAGAAGTTGTATTAATATGTGAACATGTACCACAGTGTTTTTGAGAGTATAATAATGACCTTAAATTTCTAACTGCGAACATATTTCCCAATTTTTTTATTTTTTGCTTTTTTAAGTTTTGTTTTTGGATCATAAAGCGGTTTTTTTCTCAAAATTTTCAAAAATCAGCGCAAATGGAAAATTACCTTTGTTATTTCGTGCATTAAATGCCTCTTGATAACGTGAGGTATTTTTATTTTATAGAATTATACTTATGCTAGCCCGATGTGGGCAGTTTTTGTCTCATTTTTTTCAATTTTTTCGTTCATTTTTAATAGCCGCCCTCATCTTCTCAGCCGGCTATTATAGCGCTCCTATTTTTTTTTTGCTTCGTCGAATAAAAAAATGTTTCGCTTTACCTCATTTTGCCGCCTTTTCAACATTTTGCGTGATATCTTTTTGACTTCTCTAGGCTAGTTTCTCTCTTCTCTCATTCTGCTAAAAGTGATTTTGAACATCAGTTGCTCAGCAAAGCAATTCAAAATGAACAGAGTCAGTATAAAAAATTGAAGTCAGAAGTAGAAACGGGATAAACCCATAAAGGCCAATTTTAGATGCCCGCTATTTGAACGTCGTTCCTATAAGTATTAGTTACCTCTCTCTAATGCTTATTGGTATTGATAGTAGCCCCTGTAGCCTCTCTCTAAGAAACAGAAGTATGTTCAACTACAAAATGACATCAAAATAAATCGGACTTAAAAAATGTTTTTGTACAAAAATCTTTTTTTTTCAATATCTTCTATTGTTTCAATCCAAATCATGCTTATTGGAATCAACGGCGGCTATTTTCCGGCAATCTGCCGGGTATGTTTTGGATTTGATTACTAGAAAATTTGTTTTTGTGCACAGAGATATTTTTTTCAGATAATAATTGAATGATTTTGTAGCGTTTAGTATTTGAAATTATGCAATTTTTTCTCATAAGTGCAATTTTAAAAAAAAAATTGACAATTTTATTGCAAAGTATTTTTTTGTTTCCAATCTTTGAACTATGTTTCTACATTTTAATCCCTAGCTATATAAGTTTATGCTATAAGTTTATGTTTAAGGAATTGTAAGTTTAATTGTTCAAAAATCAAGAACGCGTATTTCTGTTTTATGTGTTTTTATTTGTGTCCTGAGACCTATAGTTCTAAGCAGCTCTGCTTTGATCAGTTGTTACAAATAGTAATTTAAGTCTTTTTCTTAGATTTTTATTTCGTTTGCAATTGATTTATTTAAAATTGCGGCACTGAGAATTTGCTTGGAATGCCGTTTAAAAATTTTGACCAATAATTATTTTCAACAAAATTCCTTTGTCTTTTTGTTGATTGTTTTGAAGGGTTTTCAACTATTTTGCTGATTTTTTCGACCATCAAATTGTTTTATTAAATTTATTTGTAATTGAGGGAAAGCCTATGCCTGTAGGCTTTATTTACTATAAACGATGGAAGTTTTCTCTGCTACCAAAGTTGTCGCTCTATGCAATTTGAAAAAAATTAAGAAATTTTACGCAATTTTCTCATTTTTTCTCCTTTTCTTCAAAAATAGATCGGTTTATGATTGCATTGAGGCTTGACTGATGTTTCGTGGTTGCATAAATTGCATGAAGCACCGATTTTTGTTTATATGCATTTTGTACTGCATAGAAAAGAAATTGAATTTTACTAGTTTTTCATGTTGATTTTTTCTGGATAATTTTCTTTGACTAAAGAGTGTCGTTTTCTTTGCAATGATGCCGTCTGCAAAGAGATGTTAGCTATTTGAAAATGCTGTTCTTTTGTAAGATGGCTTTAGGTTGGTTCCGGAATTCTTCCTGATGTTTTTTCGTCGTCGAACGCTCTTCTTCGTTTTACAATTTTTCACTTCTTAAACTTGAAAACAGCAATTTTGATGATCTTTTTATGCCGCTCTTTCACTGCTTTTTTGCTACTTTTTTTGTGCGTGACGTCATTTCTTAAACTAATTGGCAGCGAGTTTTAAGCTGAAATGTGAACAATCATAACGGACTTACCTCGCTCTTTAAATGACTTTTAATATTATTAAGGTCTCTTGAGATCACTAACCCCTTTAAAGGTCTATATAGGACTCCTATATAATGATCAATGTTAACAATAAAGTATGGCGACAAAAATTAAATACTGAATTTGAACGTTTTTGAACGGAACTTGTTTTTGAAAACGTCTTTAAAAAGATTGACGACTGCATGAAATCATTTCTGTATCTGTTGCTATCTATATTCTACGTCTCGTAAGTCTGTTTTGCAGCTATTTCGGCAATCTGCCGGCTATGTTAATTAAGTTTCACCTGTTCCTGTAGCGATATAAAATGCCGTAATTCGTTAATTTTGCATATTTATTTCCAAAAATTTCTGAATGAAAGATTTAATAATACATTTTACATTTTGAATGGATTTTAATTGGCCGACTTCAAGTTTTCAAGACTTTTTGTATAGATAGGTGGGATAAATTAGTAGAGCCTTCATCGATTCACTGGATTGCGCTTAGAGTTTTGCTAGTCTCTACGTACTGCTTAAGTGGTGTAAATTATTGGAAGTGTAATGGAAATTTTTAAGGCCTTAGACCCCATCCTAATTATATACCCACTCCCCCTCAACCAACAAAAGTAGCCTCCTTATGCTTAAGCTAGCTACCAGAAAAGCCAGACCATCGCCATTCGTTTAGGAGCCATTCATTCCAAGACAGTCGTTTGTTTAAAATTATATAAACTTTGTCGATATCAATTATAAAAGCGCGGTTTTAAACGAAAAATTGCCAAAAATTTTTAATTGAGAAATTTTTAGCCTTCATTATGAAATGATCGCAGGACTTTTGCGAGAAATCGAAAGTATTGAGGTGTTAAATAAAGCGTCATTAACTTTCCTTACCAGCTCCGTATTGAAATTCAAGATTTTTGCTTTTAGTGTGACAGTGAAACTTCGCAGCCATCATTGCCTGATAGCTAGCCTCTTATGAGTTTCGAAGTGTAAATCAACCAATCTAGTAATATACCTGGCCAATTTTCTCGCTGAGGTTTCTCAAGATTTTTGCATGTGAGGCAATGATGAGCAAAAGTTACAATATCTTGTAGCATGCGGCGATTAGAAAATCTCAGCTTGATTGAACTCTAAATATCTTGGTGGCTAGTTGTTCTTACATTAGTTTCTTCACTGTTTGCCAGACCAAAAATGATATGGGTAAAGACATGAAACTTAGCAAAAGCCCGATATTGTCAAATCAAAGTAAGTTGGATTACAGCTTTGTGATGACGGTACCAGAGCACCCTTGTCGAAATTTAATAGGCTGTATGTAAAAAGTCATTATCAACCATCGAGTGTATGTTGATTTCAATATAGTTCTGTGTTGGAGTTGTCTGCCGATCATTGACGTTACCAAAAAAACTGTCTTGAGTTTTTGTATCTTTAGAACACAAAATCATACTTTGATTCGGGTGACTATCACATGGCCAGAGCTAAGCAGCCAGTGTCAACAGCATCCTCCCCCGGCGGACAGTCTCCAGACAGCAATGGGGGAAGCAACAACTCCTCCCCCAACTCTAATCACCCACCCACAATCCAAACCCTTCCACCCCCACCTGTGCTGCAAGCCCCCACCACCGGGGTCGTTACGATAGGAGGACTCAACACATCACCCATAATACCCAGCATACCAGCCACTCCTGAGACTGTGGAACTGAAACGACACCCGCCAGAAAGGAGACAGAGCAAGTTGATTGAGTCGTCGACTAATTGAACCGACCAATTTGATTGAACTGAAAACTCATGAAGAAGTGGGAGTGGTCGCTTGCTCGTTCTTTTTCAGTTTAGACTCAAATTATGGCTTGGAAATGATGTGATATAATGAAAAGCGCCAAAGAAGGAACTGCAATGAAATTGCCTAAGTAGATTTTAGCCAAACTCAATAAGCCATACTGAAAGGTTGACCACTTTCAGAATAAAAACTTGCCTATTGTTACATAATCTGATTTCAAAAATATCAGTCATGACAATGAGCGAAGTCATGAAAGATCGTTATGCGTTGTCTGGTAAAAACAGCACAGTCAAGGGTGACGTAGTTGAGAAAAAAAGGATTTTTGCCCCCCCCCCCCCCCCCTCTCCTACCCTCACTACAAAGTTATGCGCCCTCAAGTTAAAGAATACCTGCTATTACATATTAAATCACTGTTGCCAGGCTCGCTTAGAGGTTGAAAATTGTATGCAAACATTTTTTTTTTTGGGGGGGGGGGGGTGGCAAGACCCATAATGTGTGATGTTACGAAGCTGCTTTCCTCCCTAACTTGCGATCAAAATTAATATTACACATTGCTATCAAATCAAATTTTAGGTAGTTTGATACTTAAGTCTTAATGCGAAATTCTTTGTAATTAAAATTTGTCAACTACTTGGTAGCTTTAAATGATCTCAGCTGAGAATTGTGAAGATTGGTTGCATTGAATTCTGAGCTGTTTTGAAAGTTTTTCCTAGGCTTCTAAGCTAGCGTCCAGGATTGTTCAATTTTCAATTTAAGTCCACCACTGTAGAAATTGAGACTAAATTTCGGCAGTCTAAGTTCCTAATTCATTGAGCTAAAAGTCATTAATCACGCGAAACATCCACTGGTTTCGTGTCAGTGTATTTTGATGCGCTTGACGAATGTTAAAATGGTCTTAAAGCATAGTTCAAAAACGTAACAGGTCAAGTATATTTTTGTTAATAAACAACCAAATTTGTTAAGTGAGTTAAATTGGTTTCAAGGTTAACTAAACAGCCGTACATTGTGTTGAAAAAAAAATTCGCTGTACAGTATCAGAAAATATATTACGTATGAACAAGGGAGGAAACGGTTCAAGTAGCGGCCATAAAGTTACTTATAATAATATGCAGCTGGTGCTGTTATGAGCCTTGATATTCTAAATATGGAGCTTGTAGCTTTCTGACGGAGCTCATGAATTGCTATATTTTAATGTTGTTGGAAGTAATTATTTTTATATTTCATTTGAGCCATTCGTGGTATTTGCTTACTTATGCCCTACCATTGTGAATGTCTGATGAAAACTAATAAAGTTTTTATTAATTTATTTGATCGAAACCGAAGCATAGAAGAGTTGTTTTCTCTGAATTATTGACCAGGCTGCTTGCGCAGGTCTGTGCGTGGAGCAATGTTCTCATGTACCACAATTTCCGGACTCGGGGGGAAAAGTTGTGGCAATTGTTGATCTCAATCCTGCGATGCTTTGAACATGAAATCTCGCACCACTTAGCTCATTCATACGCAAAACTAAGCTCAAAACAGAACGAGGGACAATTAGCCCAATTTCGGGAAATGTTGCTCAATTATTGCTATTGTTAAATATTGCTGAATAATAATGTCTTCTGGTGCGGTTTTAAAAATCTTTAAATGATCACTGCTTTTTGGGGGTTGCCGGTCATCAAAAACCTCGGTAATCATAAAAGGTCATAAATGATACACGGTAATCTTAAAAAGTCATAGATTTCCCGGTAATCATAATAATAGTTTGTATGATATCTTGGTAATCATACAAGGGTCATACAAAGTTTTAAAAGATTATGACGCTCATTTTCGCCTGAAGTAAGTTAATTAATGATATCAGTTCAAAATTATCCCGAATAAGATATTGGATTTTCCTGGTTATCGTAAAAGGTCATGTATGAAGAACGATTTCCTTTGAATCATACAAGAATCAAAGTGGAAACTTATCTTTTCTGAAAATCTTTTAAAAACAAGCGCCAATCACGTTCCAACATTTCGCTAATGAGCACTCTGTAATTCAGAAAATTGCACTTTTTCCTGCTTAGTTAAAAAAATAAAGAAGTCAACTATTTTTCTCCAGCGATCTATCTGATCTGCCTTCAAGGTAACCAATTTATCTTTTTGTTTTCTAGTTCCTTTTGTCATTAATCTGTAAACAATTAGGGTTAGCAGTATTAGCAATCTCTTTCGGCTTTAATGAGAGACAAGGTTTGCGACATAATTTTTGAATATTAGAGTAATTTAGCTAATATGTACTTGTTTTTTTTCTGCTTGTAAACAAAAACAGCAAAATAGTGAGAAAACTGTTTGAACAAAAATTCGGTTTCTCGGTAAAGGTTTTTTGTTCACATGCGGCAATTTCACTCTGATTTTAACTGTTTTTTCAATTTTTTGGATCGGAGTTTTTTCTAAATGGTTTTCCCAATCCATTCACAGCTCATTCTAGGCCTAGTTTTTTGTTTGAATTAATTTTTCATTTCTCGCTAGTGGTTTTTTTTGTTCACATGCGGCATTTTGACATTAATTTTCTGTTTTTTCTTATTTTTTTGTCTGATTTTTAAAAAAATGGTTTTCTGATTTCACTCATAGTCCATTCTAGGTCCAGTTGTTCTGTTTAGTCAATGAAAATTCTTTGAATTGTATGTCAGGACTTGTCCTGCTATATTTTAATTCAACGTCATGATTTTTGTTACGACCATATGACGTCACAGCCACTTCTAATATTTTAAATGTAAGTCGCACTTGAACGCAATGTTTAGCAGCGCTCCTAAGTTGACATGTTTTAACGATCCTTAAGAATGCAGCCCACACAATCATGCCTAAGAGCCTGCTCTGCAAATGTTTTTTTTCGCTCATTAAGCATACGGCTTAGCAAAAACAAGCGAAACGGAAAAGAAATTGATAAAAATTTTGCTTCGGTAGCCAGTACCGATTGACAACAGCAGCAGGCGTCTGTAGCGCAAGGGATTATACCTGTGGCTGTCAAGCGAGAGACATGGGTTCAAGCCCAAGTAGGGGCGGAAAAGGATGTATAATGTACTCGGAACTAAATTTGGGATTTGGTTGTCCTTTTCTTCCCTTCTTCGTTTCTGTTTTTTGAATTTATATATTCCTTCTGTTGTTTATTTATTCCTTCATCTTTTATTCCTTTCTCCATTTTTTTCTCTCCCCCTCATCTAATATATTGAATGTAAATTGCAGTTGAGCGCAATGGTTAACAGCACTACTATCGTCAGATGTTTAACGACCCTTAAACATTCAGCATACACCACCACCACGCTTAAGCGTCTAATCTGTAATTGTGTTTTGCTCATTAAGCATACAGCTTAGCAAAAAGAAGCGAGACAAAAAGTCATTGTCGAAAACTTTGCGTATGTAACCAGTTCAACAGACAACCGCAACGGGCTTCAGTAGCGCAAGGGGATTAGACTATGGCTGTGAAGCGAGGGTCATGGATTCGAGCCCATGTAGGGGAGGAAAAGGATTTATAACTTACTGGGATAGAAAAATGGTGAGTTGATTGTCTTTTTCTTCCCTTCTTCATTTCTTTGCTTTTATTTGTTACTTGTATCCTCTTTTTGTTCTTTCTTTATTACTTCATCTTTTGTTTCTTTCTCCATTTCATTCTCTCCTTCTCATCTGTTATATTAAATGTAAGTCGCACTTGAACGCAACAGTTATCACCGCTCCAGCTTCTGTTTTTTGGCTCAAAAATGGTGAATCTTGTTTGCGTTCTTGCTCCCTTCTTTATTTCCGTTCTTATTTATTCTTCTATATCTAATATATTAAATGTAAGTTGCACTTGAACGCTATGGTTAACAATATGCTCCTATATTCACATGTTTTAACGATTCTTAAGCATACAGCCTACATGATCATGCCTAAGTGCCTGATCTGCAAATGTTTTTTTGCTCATTAAGCGTACGGCTTAGCAAAAACAAGCGAGACAAAAAGCCATCGACCAATATTTTTCGAATGTATCCAGTTCAATAGACAACAGAAACAGGAGTCGGTAGCGCAATGGATTAGGCCTGTGGCTGTGAAGAGAGGGGTAGGGGTTCGATCCCGAGTCGTGGAGGAAAAGGATGCATCGTTTACTGGGATAAAAAATTGGTGAGTTGGTTGTCTTTTTCTTCCCCTCTTCATTTCTTTGTCTTTTTTTGTTACTTATGTCTTCTTTTCATTCTTTCTTTATTCCTTTGTCTTTTCTTTCTTTCTCCATTTCTTTCTCTCCCTCTCATCTAATATATTAAATCTAAGTCGCACTTGAACGCAATGTTTAGCAGCGCTCCTATGTTCACATGTTTAACGATCCTTAAGAATGCAGCCCGCGCAATCATGCCTAAGAGCCTGCTCTGCAAATGTTTTTTTTTTCAAGCCCAAGTAGGGGAGGAAAAGGATGTATGATGTGCTCGGAAATAAATTTGGGATTTGGTTGTAGAAGCTCGTTTTATGCAAATTCATTACGCTCCTTTAACATAGCGCACCTTAATCACAGCAAAGCCAAAATTGTCCCTTAACCAAAAGTTGCTGTTAAATAAGGTAATGGACGCCAAAAATACTCGTCGGTAGCCTAAGAGGTAAGAGCTGTGGCTGTTAAACGAGGGGCAAGGGTTCGAACCCGAGTTGCCACGAAAAAATCCTCTATTCTTTTAAACCTGTTCGGATATGATTTTGTGATGCTTATGCGGGCTTGCTAGTTTTGTTCATTCGTTCATGCAATTTCGACTGAATTGCATGTGTGACGTCATTTTTCGCTCTTAGTGGAGCGAATTTTTTGTTCATGCGCGTGATAAAATTTTTGGTCACACTTGACTTACCTCACTCTCAAAAATGGCTTTCTCACTTTGAAATTGACTTTTATTTACTTTTATTCAAAGAGATAATGTCAAATGAGTGTGTGTCACTCTAAATGAAGGTCATTTGAGATCAGCTAATAGAGGCAGCAATAACTTATGCAGATTTTTAATCAAAATATAACAGGTCAGCCTTCAATGAAAAGACGAATTTTTTTGGTCTGTCTTTTTTACTGTTTTTTTTTCGACTGCAGATCTACGAATCTATTGTGGCTATTTTCTGGCAATCTTCCAGCTATGTTTTCCATTTTAATATCCAACCTAAAACTTCGAATAATTTTTTCCTTTTTTCTAATTATCTTGCTCTTTTGTTGTTTCGTTTTTTAAGTGTGTACTTATTATACAGCGATTAGTTTGTGATTTTATGTGAATAAATCTAGTAGCGACATAGAAAGAGCAAACGCTGGAGCAGATGCAATGTTAATTTTGGCTGACACTGACAGTAGCCCTTTGGCCGAGGTTCACTATCACTGTTATAAGAGCCACATAAATGGATTGTGTTCCCTGTTCTAGAAAAACAAATTTTAGCATCGAGAGTCAAAACAAGTTTCGTTTTTGTGCTGATTCCCGAATTTCCGTCGACTGATATCTGGCAAGTGGGAAAATCTCCAGAGCAAATTGTAATTTTGCTGGTTGGCAACCATAAGTGTTAGGAGATCTATGCAGGTGCAACCAGTGTGAAAATGG
Source organism: Convolutriloba macropyga (assembly GCF_964194025.1). Classification (NCBI taxonomy): domain Eukaryota; kingdom Metazoa; phylum Xenacoelomorpha; order Acoela; family Convolutidae; genus Convolutriloba; species Convolutriloba macropyga. The sequence continues at coordinate 1,133,576 of NC_134473.1, read as the reverse complement.
ACCAGTACTGGATTCGAACCAGCATCTTTTACTTGCAAGCCTAGTGTGCTACCCATTTACAGTAACTGGTCTTAAGCTCTCGAACTTTGGCATCTCTTATAACCTGTTCTCACGTTCTTTCTTGTTCCTCAAGGCTTCATTTCTCTAGCCAAGTATACGTTGAACAAGTAGAGATTCTGTTCAAGCTATGTCAAGCTTATCTTATGCACAATTTACAATAGGTTGTTCTCTCTCAACCTTCTAACAAAAGGGGAGCATTGGTGGGGTTGGGGTGCTCACTAATCAATGCAACAAAGTTACGAAAAGGAAAATCAAAAGTGCGATTTTTGAGCGCTCGAAGTTGACAAGAATTTAAAAATGTTCAAGGCAGGTTTGAGTGGTTTTAACAATAAATCTGTTGTTGAACAGCTGCTGTGAAAACAAAACACACTGGTGTAATGCTACCACAGGTGCAGCCATCGTTTTCCCAACTGAAAAACGTTTGAGGCTTTCTTTCCTCAGAGTTGTTGAAAAATGAGCAGGTCAGAAAAATTGACAAATTGCACAGTGTACCAAAAACAGAACAGCCTAATCTCATTTGACTAGATTACATGCAAAAGTGCTAACGAAACAAAGGTTCCCCTAACGGAGGAAATGGTGACGTAGCCAGGAGAAAAAAGGTGGCAAAAAAACAATTTAGAGCTAAATTTTGTGGGACTAGTAGATTTCATTTTCAGCTAGATAACCAAAAGCAATCATGATTTTTTTTTTCAAAATGAATGGCCAAACGCGATGAAACACGCAGCTCTTTTATAGTCAACTGGGGCGGGGGCGGTTTGTTTCCATGGGAAATTATTTCCGCGGGGGTTTATTTCGCACCTAAAATTTAGTGTTTTTTTTCCGAAAGCGATACTGGACATCTTGTAAGATTTTTCCAAGTTCGTTCCGGTCAAGCTGTGTTCTGTCTGGTTTAAGTTCAGCATATTGTTCATTGCTTCTTTCATTTCATTTCAAAACTTATTCAGGATTGAGCTGCCCAAATTGAATAACGCATGAATTGATCTGAACTTAACTAGGAAACAAATTACAGGAACTGCTTTGCTTCAACGACCTCAATATGTTTTGTTCTGCTGCATTCCGTACCATTCAGCGGAAAATGTTTTTTCCTATCCCAAACTTTCAGGACTTTCGATTTAAATTGTTTTGGCTATGATTTCCGGAAAATAATATATGCTCCCATTTTTTTTACTTGTCTTTGTTTACCAAAAACTATTGGAATTCAGTAATGTGTATATGGGTGCCTCCGCATAAAGGAGCCAAATCCATCCATGCTTAAATTTGCTAATTTTTTTATTTATTAAACTAAGCTTATTTTTACTAATATTTTCTTTAATTTAATATTTCCTGTTATTTTTCTCTAAAAAACAATAATACTATGTTGCGGATGCAACTTCAAGATGGCTAAATACGGAAATTAAGATGATTTGCCGCAAAAAACTTGACTTTATGACCCACATTGCTAACTGTCGGTTACCAAAAAAACATGGAAACAAAACATCTGAATTTGACTTTTTCAATGCTAGAAATATGTTTTCACTACATATTAATGGTAACTAACCGACATTCAACCTTCTGATGTTACAATTACAGACGCTAACGATTACTTGGTTGTGACAAGAGCAGACAACGATCTCCTGCATGGATTTTTTACTGGAATCAGATGTCACCAAGAACAATTTTTTTTGGAAGTTGGGTTTCAGACGTCACCCCTACAAGAGGTTCTAGTTTTTTTACTGGTTTCAGACGTCACCAGCAGAAGTCCGCCCGAGGTCTCAGACGCCACCTCTGATGTCCTGTTCCCCGGTTAGATCGAGCCAAAAATCTCTAATTTTTTCGACAAAAAGCCACCAAAAAATTGAAATTTGTCCCCCAAAAACCTGTTTTCTGCTACTATAACACCTCGATTGATAAACGTTGACTAGTTTTATTTTTCTAATAGCAAGTAAAAGCAATTTAACTACTTTGAAAGAAAAATTTGGTGAGAAAAACGCCAAAAGTCAGAAAAACGGTCGCAAAATCAGAAAAATCAAAAAATCCATTTTGATTTTCTGATTGCATATTCTAAGGAAATACCAAAAAAAGCCTTCGAACTATTTTTTTTGAGCTAGTTTTCAAATAGCGAGAAGGCCATTCTAGTCGATATGTCATACTGGAGTCTTAGAAACAAGAAATGTTAGGAAATTTTTTCTGAAATCAGAAAAATCAAAAAACCCATTTTGATTTTCTGGCCCCATATCTTATTGATTCACAAAAATAAACTCTTAAACTATCTCTTTGAGTTAGTTTTGCAGTAGCCAGAAAGCTATTTTGGTCGATATTGTATACTGAGTCATCAAAAACGAGAATTGTCAGAAAATTTTTTCTGAAATCAAAAAAATCAAAAAACCCATTTTGATTTTCTGGCCCCATATCTTATTGATTCACAAAATAAACTCTTAAACTATCTCTTTGAGTTAGTTTTGCAGTAGCCAGAAAGCTATTTTGGTCGATATTGTATACTGAGTCATCAAAAACGAGAATTGTCAGAAAATTTTTTCTGAAATCAGAAAAATCAAAAAACCCATTTTGATTTTCTGACCCCAAATCTTATTGATTCACAAAATAAGCTCTTAAACTATCTTTTTGAGTTAGTTTTGCAGTAGACAGAAAGCTATTTTGGTCGATATAGTATACTGAGTCATCAAAAACTAGAATTATCAGAAATTTTTTTCTGAAATCAGAAAAATCAAAAAATCCATTTTGATTTTCTGACCCCATATCTCATTGATTCACAAAATAAACTCTTAAACTATTTTTGTGAGTTAGTTCTGCAGTAGCCAGAAAGCTATTTTGGTCGATATAGTATACTGAGTCATCAAAAACGAGAATTGTCAGAAAGTTTTTTCTGAAATCAGAAAAATCAAAAAACCCATTTTGATTTTCTGACCCCATATCTTATTGATTCACAAAATAAACCTTTAAACTATCTTTGTGAGTTCGTTTTGCAGTAGCCAGAAAGCTATTTTGGTCGATTTAGTATACTGAGTCATCAAACACGAATAATGTCAGAAATTTTTTTCTGAAATCAAAAAAAAATCAAAAAAAACCATTTCAATTTTCTGACCGCCATACCCTATTAATTCACAAAATACGCTCTTCAACTATTTTTTTGAGTTATTTTTAAACAGCCAGAAAGTTGTTTTAGTCGATACAGTACACTGGGATCTCAAAAACAAGAAAGATCAGGCATTTTTTTAAATTTTTTCTGAAGCCAGAAAAATAAAAAAAAAACTCCTTGATTTCCTGACCTTATATCCTGTCTATTTGCAGTTTGATCTCTTATGCTAGCCCTGTGAGTTAATTTTACACTGGAGAGAAAGCTATTTAGGTCAATACATCGAATTGTGATCTCAATAACGCGAATTGCCAAGAAAACTTTTTTGAAATCAGAAAAAAAAATTCAGAAAAAAGTTTATTTTTCTGACTACACATCGCCTTGAAAGCAAACCAAGTTGTCAAACTAGCCCTTTGACTTACCGTGCAATTGCCGAAAATTGATTTTTAGTAGATATATGAGTCGGCCTCAGAAAAAAAAGAGAAGTTAAAAAGGCCTTTCGAAAAAAGAAAAGAAAAACGGTTTCGACTTTTTCGGACTGCACAAAAAAAACCAAACCTAATTTGTGAATCAAGCAGTCTAACTTATTTTTTGAGTAAGATTTTGAGATTGTCTTAAAATTTTTCTTTTCGAATATATTATATCCGGAGTCTGGAATCAATAAGAGTTACAGAAAAAAGTTCGAAACAGGTTTCTTTAAAAATAGAAAACACTTATTACAAAATCCCAAGAATACCTCCGATAAAGAAAGCAAAACACATAAAACAACTTCCCAACTAGAACAAAGCTTTGATTTTTTGAAAGATTTGCAAAACGATATATATATGAAATATAGCCTTCAGCAGAAAAAAAAGCGAAAAGTTTTCCCCTGTTAACTTTAAGAACCGTTTAATTTTTTCCTTGTCCGCGGTCACAAACGTCACCGAGAAGAAGTCCCTATTCCCTGCTGGTCTCAGTAGTCACCAAATAGAAGAACAAATTTTGCACGGTTCCAGTGGTTACCGAGAAGAAATCGATAATTTTTACTGGTTTCAGAAGTCAACATTGTGAAATGAGAAGCCTTTTCTTTTTGGTATCAGCAGTCACCCCATTTAGAAGATTTCAATTATTTCAAGAAGAGCAAAACATCTCTCAAGAACCTCAAGCATTTCTACACAGTAAAGTCTTTAGTGGGTTTTCCTAAATCAACACAGAGACAACTCAACAACCAACGTTTTTTCTTGTAACCCTCGTTGCCTAGTCGCTCCGCAAAAAAAAAAGAAAAAAAAATTATATATTTCTTTTCAGCAACCTCCTTTTGGGCCTCTCGTAAAAGTAAAACAGTAGAACTAATTGCTTTTGCCTACATTCAGGGAGAAAGCACAAACTAACCATTACAGTCACTGTCCGAAGAAAGAAAAACTATTTGAAAACAAAAAAGAAAATCTATTCGTAGCAGTTATTTGGTCCTGCAAAAAAAAGACGATAAACGTTCGAACGAGTTTTTTTTCTTTTTTTAGCAAGCAAAAAAAATCTACTATAATTAGCACCACCAAAACCTTAGGATTCTTGTTTTTGAAAATATTTGCGTCGCTGAACTTTAATAGGAAATTTTTGGCTGATTAGCCAAATTAGATTTTGACATCAAAAGTTGGTCGCTCCGGTTTTTAGCCGTTTTCATTTTAACCTGAAAGACAAGCATAACAACAACAACAACAACAACAGAGATCAAAGATGTCGCAGAGGAACAACGACGAGTGTCAGTTTGCAGTGAACATGTTTAAATCAACGGAAAGTTCTTTGGAAAGCCAGCTTGATTTGTTGCAGAAGGCAATAGACGATAGAAAGAGCTTCCGATCATTAAATCTACTGATAAGCAGAGCCAAAACGCTGCAAACAGAATTGGACAAGAAGACAGAAGCAGTGTTGAGGGCGAAGCCTCACCAGAGTACAGCAACTTCGATTCTCGACAGACAGAAAGCCTTAACATCCAGACTGCAGCAATCCGAACTGGAAGTTGACACATTGGACGATGATGGTCTATTAAGCCAGTCCTCAACAAGATTTCGCGATGACGTCACAATTCCTTCTCGCCCATGCAGCCGACGACTGGATTCAGAACGATCAACACAAACACGCAATGTTATCATTGAAGAAACATTTGTCGAGCAAGCAGCCAGTTCACAACCGAACGACACAACAGTCTTCATTAATCCACCGCCCATTCCTCCAAGACCAATCAAGCCATCACTATTCCTGAACAACCAGCAAATCCAGGATCCTCTTATTAGCCATTTGATAAATCAACAACAAAATTTCCATCAACAGAACAGAAACCAGTTTGTTGACTCCAACTCAACACATCATGCTAGTCATTATCATCCAACGGCATCAAACACCCTAGAGCAATGCTATTCATCAGCAAGAAACCTTCACTTTGCCGCCTCTCAATATGTCAAACTTCGATCATCAGTTGAACCAAGGACCCAATTTCCTAACGGCAAAGGATTTAGAATTCAGCGGTTCTCAATCCAATCAAAAGCAGTTTGTTAACCGTTTCAGTTTATCTTTGACCCCTGAAAGTCAGAGAGGCTTCCGAAACGTCAACGTACCTTGTCTAACCCTTCAAGATGAAGGTGGAAACCCATTCCTTGGCAGAGCAATTATTGACAAGCCTCTTAATCATGGACCTGAATACGTGACAATAGATCAAAACCCTCACTCATCTAAACAAAACTACGTTCAGCCTATGCATTATTGTTTAACAAACAATCTACAACCAACAACAGCTGCAAACGTAGTTTCGATGTCCAGAGCTATTGTTTTTCAAAAGAACAAGATGTTCAACTCAAACCTCAAAAGCCTGAAAACAGTTTTGTGCAACATGTCAGTTCTTTCAACATCGGTCCCAATGATCCTGTAAAAAACACAACCTTGACAAACAGCTTCCCAATTCAGGGTTTAGCAGTTCAAAGGCCTCCTGTTTACCCATATACTACCCCAGCGCAAGCAAACATCCAGTCAGTGCAGAGCGATCTACAACTTCTTACAACGCATCCCACAACCTCTCAAGAAGCGAACAAACCAGTCCATAGCTTCAATCCGGCTACTCAAACAAGTATGGTGGATATTGGTCAGAACAACACAAACGCTTATTTATCATATCCTTTACCCATTAAGAACATGGCAGCTGAACCCGCTGTAAATCAAAGTCATTCAAACGACGAATTTTCGCAGTTGCGACCTCCCCCTCTACCTAATCTTCATCCAACTAACATCTTGCCAACTTCAAGCGTAAGGCAGCATCAGGCTCCAGTGTTTGCTACAGCTGGACAATTTATCCCCTCAATGACCAATAGTGAACTTCAGCCAACATCTGTCGACCTGAAATGCTCGATCAAATTACCGCCATTAAAATTGCAAAATTTTAATGGTAACCCCATGCACTATCACGAGTGGATAAATATTTTTTTCTCAATGGTTCACAATAACGTTTCAATTACTGACACACACAGAATAACCTACCTACAGAATTCAGTGTCGGGTAAGGCAAAGTGTCTGATACATGCTTACTCTTGTGATCCATCCTATTATAATACAGCCCTCAACGAGATAATGAGCCGCTTTGTCGACCCTTCAGTTGTTGTCAACGCTTTTATCAACCAATTAGAGAGCTGGAAATGTAGCAGTTCTTACAACAAGCAATCTTTCATAGCATTCTCTTCATTTCTGAAGAGACTTGTCCTGGCTTTTCAGAACCTAGGTTTTCAAGCCGACCTTCAATCGTCTGCTTTATTGACGAAAGCGAGGGAAAAAATTCCCCACAACTTGCTTCTTACATGGACTGAATACACCCTGACAGAGAATGTTACAACAACTACCCTTGTTGAGTTTCAAAAATGGCTTGATGTTCAAGCAAGGGTTTATGACAAAGTAAACCAGGAAAATAGAACCAGTACCTTCACTCACAACAAAAACGGTAATTATCCTGCTGTGACAGCACAACAATCGGTTCAAGAACAATTTAAGCAAACAACTGCAAGACAGTCTCAAAGGAACGATTTAGATCAAGGAAAGGTTAATCACAACGGCTCGAAAAATGAGCAACAGTTTGCAAACAAGCACACAAATTGTGTTCAATGTCACAAACCTCATTTTGTTGCAACTTGTTCAGACTACCATAAATTGTCCCCTGAAGGTCGATTTCAAACTATCCAGAAAAATAGCTTGTGTACAAATTGTTTAAGTAATCAACATCGCAGAGACACTTGTCCCTCCTCGAAGCGTTGTCAAGTGTGTAATGGTTTTCACCATACAACACTACATAATCCAGCTAAACAATTCACCAGAACACATGCCGCTTTTACTACCAGCAACGTCCAACAGCAAACTAAAACCTCAGGTCAACAAAATTGGTCATCGAAAGACGACAACAACTCACAAACGCAAAATTGCCGCAAAAGTATTGAAGCAACTCAGAATAAAATAACACAATTCAAACCCAAAAGCAATCTCAGGTATGGAAAAAATTTCGGAAATAATAATAATCAACAGTCATCGAAACGTGCGAATTTGAATGGACCTTCTACCAGCCAAAATTTCAATGTCAACCAAATATCCAGTACACCGAAATATTGGTTTGAGCAGTTACAGCTGCTGCCAGTATCCTTTATCAAAGAAGATAAAGTATTCGACACGTATGCTCTCATTGACCCCGGCAGTCAGTTTACGTTTTTATTAGATGCTGTTTCTGACTACCTGGAACTCCCACGCGAATATCAATCGTCAACTAGTGTCTGTTCAATATCTAAGCGTTGATTACGAAATGCCCCTATCAAAAATAAAGCAACCAATAACAGTTTGCCCTTTCAATCAGTTTGATGAAAGGTTCCAAATATCCAGAGCCTACAGCACCCCTACATTAAACGTTAATGCAGCCAATGTCACTGAGCTAAACTATGTTTGCGATGCATTCAATGAACGTCGACACATATATTTCCCAGACATTGCCGAAGGTAAGATTGGAGCACTCCTTGGTGTCAATGCTTTTGCCTTTACGCATCCTACTGAAGTAATTCAAGGCACGGAAATCCGCCCCTTCGGAGTAAAGACAAAGCTTGGATGGACACTTGCAGGAGAGTACCTGAACACACTAGGAAACCGCTCTTCAAAATCTTCTAATAAATCGAAAGTATTTGTATACCATGTCTGTCGGAAAAGTTCAGAACAACCCTTGGACAATTTGATACAAGAATGTTGGTCAATAGAGAACGATGGTACCAGAAAAGAAGATAATACTATCACTGAAGATGAAAAGTCTGCCATTCGAATACTTGAGAGTACTATCAACCACACAGGGGAAAGGTATGAAATAGGTCTTCCGTGGAAAGTACCTGCCAATCTTCAAAATAACTATTTTTCTGCCCTCAATCAGCTAAACAGTTTGAACAAACGACTTAATAATGATCCAAAACTAAGTGATATGTACCAACAGACTCTTGTCACAGATCTCGATAAAAATTACGTCAAGCCAGTGGAAATGACAGACCCCCCCCCCCCGAGAATATATGGTACTTGCCGCATCACCCTGTTCAAAGCGCAAACAAACCAAACAAAGTGCGTCGTGTCGCCAATGCAGCGTCAAAATTCAAAGGCGAGTCACTAAATTCCAATCTTCTAACAGGACCAGACCTCTTAAACAGTCTAATAGGAATTTTGGTCAGATTTCGTGAAAAACCTATTGCTATTTTGGCAGACATTGAAGGAATGTTCATGCAAATCGGCATCCGAAATGGAGATCAATCTGCACTACGTTTCCTATGGTCTATTGACAATGATGTGCGACAGTTTCAATTCACCAGATTGATTGTCGGTGCAACTTGCTCACCATCTTGTGCAATTTTTGTCTTAAACAGATGCGCAGAGGACAACGTCGAGACATATCCAAAAGCACAGAGCGCTATAAAGTCTTATTTTTATATGTATGACTACATCCAGTCCTTCGACTCTCCTGAAAACGCCAACGCGACTGCATTTGAAGTAAAGAATTGCCTGAGAGCCGGTGGTTTCCGCCTCACAAAATTCCTGTCAAACCATCAACAGGCTCTTCAGTGTATTACTCCAGAAGACCTCGAGGAGCCCAAGAGTGAAACAAGAGTCCTCGGACAAAAATGGAACCTTGAAAGAAAAAGATACATTTTTCATGAAATCCCTAGGAGAATTCCCTAAAGAAGCTGAACAATACACTCAACGGAAACTTTTCAGTCTGTTGTTATCGATTTTTGACCCACTTGGGTTTCTTGGCCCAATGACAATAAAGTTCAAAATCCTTCTTCAGCAACTTTGGAAGTTAGGTAGAAAATGGGACAAGCCACTCCCAATTGAACTTCTACATCCCTTACAAAAGCTTCTTAACAGTTATCACTCTATGCCTCAACTTGAAATTCCACGACAGATGGCAACACAGAATCTACTGGAGACAGAGAACCAGTTGCAAGTTCTTGTTGATGCATCGATTGTTGCAACATGTGCTGTTGTCTACCTCAGGAGCTTGAATAAGACCAGCAACGAAGTACAAACTGCATTCGTGATCGGGAAATGCAAGGTAGCGCCCGTTAAACAGTTGAGCGTTCCAAAGTTGGAACTAGAGGCATCTGTCACAGGTGTTCGACTCCTGAGTTTTGTTAGACATGAACTCTCTGTTGAAATCAGCAATGTTTTTTTATTGGACGGATAGTCAAGTTGTACTTGACTGGATTGGTTCTTCCAAGAAGCAACCAGTTTTTGTTGCTAATCGCATTGCAGAAATAAAAGTAAAAAGCAAACCTGTCAATTGGAATCATATTGCGACAAACTTAAACCCAGCTGATCATGGTACTCGTGGTTTAGAACCCAAGGAAATTGAAGCAAAATGGTTTAAGCCACCAGATTTTCTCTCCACAAATGATGTCTTTTGTAGACATACAAAGCAACTGCCGATTTGTGCTGCAACAACACGATCTGCCTTAAGAACCAAGAAACCAGTACTCGACCCTAAACAGTTTTCAACATGGACAAAGATTTTGCTAACGATAGCTACTGTTTTCAATCTGATCTACAGAGCGAAAAAACAGCGTGACAATCACCATCAATACACTGTTGAAGACATTGAGTTATCAAAATCTTACTTGATACAAATGTCGCAAGTCAATAGCTTCCCAACCGTCATCGAGTTGCTAAAAAGTAGCCGTAAACTGGACCCGAAATTCAAACATAGGTCGTTAAACCCAATGCTTGATAAGAACGGTATACTACGCGTCTGTGGAAGGCTAATTTTTGCTCCCAGTGAACTCGAGTTGGCCAAGCGGCCAATACTACTTCATGCAAAAGATCACATTTGTCGTTTATACCTGGAACATGCCCATCGCATCTGTGTGCATCAGGGAACGGAAGCCACTAAGGCTTTTGTACAGCAAAGGTACTACATAATCGGTCTCCGCAGAACGCTGCAGAGCATTAGATACAAATGCTTCCTTTGTCGACGTTTCGAACCGCAAAGTATTGAGACTTTTATGGCACCGCTACCTGATTGCCGCTTCCCGACTGAAAACAAACAATTTACTTTTGCCAACTGCGGATTAGACTTTTTCGGCCCATTTTACATTGAGGAAGGAAAAGATAAGCTTCAGAAACACTACGGCCTCATCTTTACTTGTCTGGTAACGCGTGCTGTCCACTTGGAAACCTGCCCAGATTTGAATACAGACACTTTTCTGAACGCCTACCGCCGCTTCACTTCGCGAAGATGTCAGCCCGCTGATTTGTACAGTGACAACGGTAAGACTTTTGTTGGTGCCAAAGAAGAACTCAAAAGGTGTCTGAATGATCTCGACAAGGATAAAATTCACAAAGCACTTGCAGCACAGAACACCAAGTGGCACTTCAACCCACCTTATGGCCCTCATTTTGGCGGCGCTTGGGAGCGGCTGATCCAGAGTGTCAAGCGGACGCTCCTGATCATTCTAGGGTCAAGAAAGTTTACTTTTGACGTTTTCCACACAATCATGGTTGAAGCAGAAGCTATGATGAACTCCAGACCACTTACAAACGTGTCGGACGCCATGGAAAACGAAGAACCATTGACGCCAAACCATTTTCTACTTCAGCGTCCTTACAACTCTCTTCCCCCTGGTATCTTCCCGTCAACCAAGCCAGCTAACATGAAGTCTTGGAAGAATGTTCAACAATTCCTCAACCACATCTGGAGGAGACTGGTCCGGGAATACCTACCGACCTTGATAAAGCGACCAAAATGGACCGAAAACGCCGGGAATTCACTCAAAGTCAACGATGTGGTGTGGATCCTGAAAGACTACACCCCACGTGGTATTTGGCCTCTGGCAAGAGTAGAAGAAGTGTTCCCTGGAAGAGATGGTAACAACAGAGTAGTTAAAGTGAAAACGGCTTATGGCACATTTGTCCGCCCCGTGTCCGGTCTCGCCCGTGTTTTCGCTGATTAGTTTTTTTGTTGATATTTTTTGCGCTCCGGTTTTAGGCAAATGGGGTTGCATATAGTTTTATTCAATTTAATTTGGGTTTATGGATTCTAACTGGAATTGGAAACAATATTTATTTGGTGGATTTATTCGTGTTTTACCCTCTTATTCCTGTTGCCCCCGTGAAGCATGTTGCGGATGCAACTTCAAGATGGCTAAATACGGAAGTTAAGATGATTTGCCGCAAAAAACTTGACTTTATGTCCCAAATTGCTAACTGTCAGTTACCAAAAAAACATGGAAACAAAACATCTGAATTTGACTTTTCCAATGCTAGAAATATGTTTTCACTACAACTAAATTGAGTCATAATGCTTAAATTTGCAAATTTTTTCAGTTTTTAAATTAAGCTTACTTTTACTAATAATTTCTTTAACTTAATATTTCTTGTTATTTTACTCTAAAAAACTATAATAAAAAATGAGTCAAAATGCGAATTTTACGATTTTTACGTTTATTAAATTAAGCTTATTTTTTACTATTATTTTTTTATCTTAATATTTCTTGTCATTTTACTCTAAAATATTATAAAAATCTAATTCATTCATAGAACCTAAATTCACAATTTCTATCTCTAATACCTTTATCATCAAATGGATCTATAGCTGTTTTATACTGTTCCTTAGTTTTCACATGATGCTTATTACTATCAATAGTATAATTAGTTACATATTTAGTTTTACCTCCATATATGGCATTAAAATTAGCAAAAATAAGACAAACCCGCATATTCACGCATACCATGCGCTCCGCATTGTTGCGCATTATTCTGAGTAGGGAGACAATGCGCATGCGGATATGTGCTTATCACTTTTTTTTCAAAAAATTTATTAAAAATAAGGCTAGAGATAAATTTAATCTCCTAATAATTTATCTATATCTACAACTTTGGCTATTAATTTACAATATTTTAAATAAAATTTATAATACTCTGATTCTTCTTCAAGAGGATGAATAACCTTAGTTAGATCTATAGTCTTGAGAGCATTTTTAATATGGCTCCTTAACCCACTAAAGCTAATAATCGAAGGACTATATTCACATATAACTTTAGTTGAATTACATTCTTTACATATTGACTTCTTTTTATCAAAACATGTTTTTTGTTTTATAACTCTACATCTATTACAAATTTTATATGTTAAATCAAATTCTATATGAAGACTCTCGCCATTGGCCCTACAATTGCTTTTCATATTAGAGTTAGAATTAGAATCAGAATTAGAAATAGTTTTAGAATTAGAATCGGAATTAGAATTAGAATTACAATTAGAATTGGAATCAGAATTAGAAATAGAATTAGAATTAGAATCGGAATAAGAATTGGAATTCGAATTAGAATCAGTGAAAATGCTTCGCAGATAAGAATTAGAGCTAAAGATAAAGCTAACTTAGAGCTAGAGCTAGAGCTAGAACACTTTGAAGCAGTACTTCTTATCTTAAAAGAAATTTCTTCCACACAATTAACTTTTATTGTTTGATTTCCACATGTACATTTACTAACTTTATCTTTATGTTCTATTTTTTAATGGAAAAGCAACTTGTGTGGGGTGCCACATCCATAATTACAATCTAAACATTTCATATGCACTATTTATAAGGAACTAAATTTTTTTATTTATTTAAATATAACTAGCCATAATTCCAATTAAACTTCTAGCATGATCTTTAGAGAAGACAAACTTAGCTTTTGATTCCATACCTAACTTATTAAGAGTATTAGGTTTATATCTTTTATCTGAAGTTTTTTCTTTTTCATTACTCAATTCAGTTTCATGTCCAATAAAATTTATAATATCATCTTTAAATTTTTGATTATTTTTATACAGGTTATTTAAATCATCTCTACCCTCTTTGTTTAGAGCTTCAGTATCTTCATCAATGTATTCATATTAAACTAATTGTATTGATTTACTAGATAAACTATCTTGTTCACACTCTTGATATGGAGGTGGTGACCCTTCTTCCCCCAATCCATAGTTCAATAATGCACCCGTTCTGTTTATCATATGCTGTCACTTGTGCTGCAGTTCCTACTGCTGGATCGGGTTTAATACAATTATCTATCATAAAGAATGAAGCCATAATTCCACTCATGGTCGATAATGACTTTATGCCATCAGCTTTAACTGTTTCTTTAGTTGGAACATCATTCTGAATTTTATTATCTCTTGAAGCAAGAAGTTTATTAAAATAGAACTGATAGTTATCTACGTTAATAGTATTTCTATCTGTAGCATTAATCATTTTTGGTTTCATATATGCTATAATTTTATCTACCTCTTTACTATCTAGTTCATCTTTTAAACTAAGAGATTTCAAGTCCATAAAACCAATTCTCGAGTCAAATATCATAGTTCTATTTTTGTCAATAACAATAAAAGTATGCTCTTTATTATTATACTTAATCATACCATAATGAAGTTCATCAGCCATTCCATTTGTACAATTATTATAGGAACTATTTAATTCACTAATTATTTCATGGAATTTATGATCACACTTAAACGTTGTATTAAAATTTTGAAATAGATGTGGTTCATTATAAGTTGTTATATAAAGAGTATCACTATTCATTCTGGACATATTATCTATCTGAGCTGGTTTATGGCACATTACAATCATTTGACTATTATTATGCCCTCCTTCTGTAAGACAATATTTTATATGGCGACTAAACTCGCTACCCATATCATCAAGAACAATTATACTATTTTTGAGTTTGTCTATATTTTTATTTGTAGTCATATTTATCTCACCCATTTCAATTCCAACATAGGGAAAACCTCGGGATTAATCCAATCCCTTTCATCTTTACATACTATTGTTATAGACTTTTGATCTTGACCTTGCTCTATAATATTTTTATCAACTTGACCTTGCTGTGTAATATTTTCATCAACTTGACCTTTCTCTATAATGTTTTTGTCAACTTCTTCCTGATCCTGATTGGACTTCACCGATGAATTGCCATTTAAGTATAACTTTTAAATATTGTCTAAAAAAATAAGTCTTCCCTGTACCAGTTGCACCATAAATAATAGTATGTAATGGCGACTTGTTCCGAAATTTTTGGTCTAGTTTTGTATATTTACTTGGCATCGAATCATATATTATATAACAAACCACTACCACTAACAGGAGTATGAGAATTAAAGAGACTTTCTCCATTTTTATACATAAAATATAGACTTATAATTAGAATTATATTTAGAATTAGATTTATAATTAGAATTAGATTTATATTTAGAATTAGAATTATAATGAGAATTACAATTTGAATTAAATTTTTAATTATAATCAGTGAAACTGCTTCGCAGATTAGACTTACAAATAAATATTTATATTTATTATATAAAAAATGCTTATTCTAAGTTTTTAAGAATTCAATAATGAATTTGGTATTGATAACGAACCAATGAGTAATATCAGAATAAAAGATATAGGTAAAGATATAAGTCTAACCCCAATAGAAATAATAATGAGAGATGGGAAACCAGAAATTATTAATGAAAATAACCTTAACATTATTGTTAATTTACATGCAACAGATGGCACTCACTGGGCTTTAGTTATAAGAAGAAGAGCTGGTAAAGTTTATTACTTTTACAGTTTTGGTGTTGAGACTCCACCATTATTCTAAGAAGAATATGTTGATCTAGGCTCTAATGAAAGAATACAACAATATGATGAATCTTATTGCGGTGCATACTGTTAATATATGATCTATCGTATTGATAGAAGATTTACAATAGAGGGTGCTTTGGATATTCTAGTTAATCAAGTTAAATTTCTCGATGGATATAAAAAGTGTCAGACTCCCGCTGTGGTTTACTAACGGACTCCGTCCGTGGTTTACCAACAGACTCCGTCTGTGGCACGCTAAAGGGACGAAGACCTCGTCTCTCCAAACAAACAAAGAGATAAGCCTTGTTCACAATGTGGATGTATAGGGGCCCTAAAGGCATCAAGGCTTGGTGTATCAGTATATAGTAAAGGGAATTTATTGATCAATGTTAATGGAAGTCTACAATCATGGATAACTGATAGTAATATAACAGTCGATGTCCTATTCCCAGGAAACCTCAGATGTATAATAGCAGGTCCTAGTGAGTGTGGTAAGACAGTCTTATTAAAGAATCTATTTATACTCGGCATACAATTTGATAGATTATATATCATTGGTCGTGCTGGTAATCAATATAATGATTTAGAGTATAAAGATATCGTGTTTATTAAGGATATAAAAGAATTACCTCACCCCACCCTGATGAACTATCAAAAGATTTAAAGAAACTCATGATATTTGATGATGTTATAGCTAAGGAACCAATTACTAATGAATACTTTTGTAGAGCTAGAAATGAAAATTGTGATATGATTTATCTTAAACAAAATATATTCTCAGCAGATAGACAGAATGTTAGAGAGAACAGTAATCTATTTATTTTCTTTGGACAAACAGGCAAAGCCATCACTGCTATATATTATGATCACTTAACTGGATCTCAACTTAGTTATAAAGATTTTAGTAATATATATGTGAAAAGGTGTGGTCCAGACCTTATAATTACATTGTCATTTATAAATCTAAAAATAGATATGATTGTGGTAAACTAAGAAATAATTGGGATTGGAGAGGCTTATAATTAATTATAAGTATAATTATGAGTATAGGTATAAGTATAAGTTTAAGTCTATAACTAAATCAGATGGGGGCTTCGCCCAGCTGGTTACACCAGATGCAAAGTAAAACTCAACACATCACCATTGAAATCTATAGGTCTTCCATGCTTATCTTTGATATGAAATTCAATATACTCTATTTTATACTTTGTTACATTTTGATATAAGATATTAGTGGGTATAATATTTATTAGGTAACCTGGTGGTTCTGTTAGAGTAAAAATATATAGTATGTCTGTGCTATTGCCATTATCTTTAACACCAGATATAAGATTACAATGAATATTAATAGTACTAAAACCCATAACATCAATAATTTTTTGAGATGCATATTTACCTTGGTTATATATTTTTTTTATAAATCTTAGTAATGGGGCTATTGTGTTTTCTATATCAAAGTTGATTGCACCTTATTTTATTTCCATTAAACTTTTCATTGTACTTTTATCTGGTTCTATTATAACATTACCATCAGTTTTTTCTTTTATTAATTCTGCTGTTTCAGTTAATTCATATGCTCCTGGCGTAAAGACTTTGCTATTATTAGAATTAGAATACAAAAATTGATTATTCCTTTTATTCGCATTGAACACCGAATTATAAACAGATATTCTAATTAAACCTAACTTTGTTGTATTAAGTATAGGTTCACTAAAGTTAAACTTTTGTGTTGGCTTTATCGTTCTAAAGTTAAGTGTGTGTTCTTCTTTAGTTTTAGTTAAAGCTTCATGTATCTTTTGTAGTTCCCATAAGATTAAATTGTCAGTCATTTTTTGACTTATTAAAATGGACTTTGATTTGAATACAACTTATGAATTAAATAATGATATACAAAAAAGTAAGACTATAAAATATAAACCAAATAATGTAGCAACAATGAATACGGTTTATACTAATATCAATATCATTCTCAATAGAGAGGAGAACCATTTAAATATACACGATTCATATCTAGAGATAGAGTTTGTTGTATCAGATAATGCTGGTGGTGTATTTGCTAATAAGGCTAATATCACATTAGTTAATTATGGTATGATGGCATTATTTAGTTCAATTAAGCTTGAAACTAGTGGTGGTAGGTCAATTGAATATATAGATCATTGTTATCCCAATCTATTGATGTATAAGTTATTAACTAATACTGATGATGATTATGAGAGTGGTTTTGTTAGAAATCAAGGTAGTAGAGATAGTCAACTCAAAGGTGATCATGCTGCTGTAGAAAGAGGTCATATGTATATGATGGTTAAGATGAGTGATCTGTTTGGATTTGTGAATGATTTTAAAAAAAATATACATGGGTTAGGATATAAACTAATATTAAAAAGAAATAATAATGATAGAACTCTATTTAGAGTTGATGCTTATCCTGGCCGGGTGGCTAATGATGGTAATATAGAAATTAGAGATATATCATGGTGTGTATCTAGTATTGATCCCAGTAATGATAATAGATTTATTCTAGAGAAAGGATTAAATGAAAAGAGTAATATTGATTTTAGTTATTATGAAAGAAAGACATTTTATAAGAATGTACCCAATGCTTCTAACTTCTTATTTGATTTGGGCATGGAGAGTGGTGTGGAAAGACCTCAATACATAATAATTGGTTTTGAGAATAATAATATTAATGAACAAACTCATGATAGAAGTAGATTTAATATAATGAATGTTACTGAATGTTGTAAGATTGGTAGTGAACTTTATTCTGAGGATAGAATGAATATTATCTATGGTACTAATAATTATAATGAGGCTTTTAAAGAGATAGTTAATTTTAATAAAGATTATAATGGCTTACCTCATAATATCAAATCATATATAAATCATAGAACATTCAAACGTAGTTATAGAATATATGTATTTGATACTAGATATCAAAATAATCATATAGCTCCACAACCAATACAACTAAATTTCAAATTCAGTGTTGCAGTTTCAGATGTTATATGTCATATATTAGTGTTAACTAGAAAAGTTATTAGTGTTAATAGTGATGGTAAAAAGGTGGTTGATATAGTCTCGTAGAGGCTAGCAGCCGGAGGCTTATAGTTTCATAATTATAGTTATAGTTAATGACTTAACCAATGACTTAACCAATGACTAAACTAAATGACTTAACCAATGACAATCAAACTTTTATCTACTAGTCTTAACAAATCCTTTAGCATAAATAATATCTAATTTCTTTTAATTCTATTGAGATAGACCTCTTGCTTCAAGTTCAGTTTTGGGCTTAGGCCTTATTTTAGCCGTAGGTAATGACTTGGGTTTGGGTTTAACAACAACAAAGGGATTATATTTTTAAACTTCCATTATTTTTTATATATAAATATGAGTACCGTTAATAATTTTAAAACTAATTCTTATTGTGTTGGTGGTAGGCTTTATAGTGGTACTAATAATATAAGACGGATTGTCTCAGCTAAAGGAACTAAGATATTAACGGGTAATTATATTAAGTGTAAAAGGAATAAATCAATGATTGTCAGTGATTCAACAATAGAAGCAGAAGGATTGAAAGGCTTCTTTAAAAGTGTTGGTAAAGCAGCAGTTAACTTTGGAAAGAAAGTTGCTAATAATCCAGTTTGAGCATTAGAAATAGCAAGTAAAAAAAGAGGTGCAGCTGCATTTAGAAACTCTCAAGCAGCTCTAGCAACCACACCTGATTCAATTAAATTTGCAACTACTGGTGATGGTGTAAAATTAGTACAGAAAGGTAGAGGAATATATTTAGGTACTAAGAAGAGATAGTTTAACTATACTCCTAATGGTAAATCTTAATACTAATATTATTATTACTAAACATACTATTATAACTAAACACTAACAACTTCAGTTTAAAAAACCCTCTGCTTGTTTTTCTTGTTCCTCTTATATTCTTCAAATATCATGACTAATTCATTGTACCCGTTTTTTATTATGATTCATTGATTTAGTGTATAGTTTATTAAACTTGTCGCTAAACTGTTTACTTAAAATATACATTTGTGAAAACTTTTTAATTTTATTTCCTATTTTAGTATTAATTGTTTTTGATAATGAACCACAAACAGTTGCTGTAGCAAAAACTGTTGGTATAGAATAAGGTAATCCTATACCTGTTAATGCAACTGATGTTGATGTTGCAGTTGTTGCTATAGATGATAATACTATTTCTGTTATCTCAGCTACGTTAATATAATTCTTATATCTACTTAACTTCTCTTTATAGTTATTAGTTTCAGTTCCATAATAATTTCTAATATCTTTTATAATGTTAATATGTTATTAAATTTATTATTAGCTTCAATCTTTTCATTTATCTGTTTCTCAGCCGCTTCGCGGATCAATCTTTCTGATACAGATGATAGATCTGGATATAATAATCTCTCACTCGGTGCTGTTCGTTGACTCATTTTTAGTAGTAAAATAACTCTCAATATCTTTCATTATATCTTCTTACTTAAAATCATAATGCTTCTCTAGTCTTGCTTGTTTTTTGTTTTCTTCTAGCTTACTTTATAGTAATATAGCTATTATATATTTTATAACTATCTTCATCATTAATGTATGGTTTTCTCTTAAACCCCTCCATCTATCAACACATGCATCACCCAATTGAATAATAGTAATTGACTGATTAAACTTATTGTTATCAAACTCCACTTTTAATTCATTATATTTAGAAATGGTATCAGCGGAAACTTTGTTGCCAAAATGAACAATGTTAGTTTTAATTTCAGTCAATTTTTTGGCTAATGTGGATATATTAGATGAGTTAAGAGAAACTAGTTCAACTGTATCACCATCAATCCATGCACTTTCTCCATTGGTTGTAGATGATGGCAAACCAATAATGTTTGCATTTAGTTGACCGGTTGTAAATTCAACTTATCTTAACTCAGTTATGTTTTTACTTAAAATATTCAATTTATTATTAGATGATAATAGGTTATTATCACAATACTCTTTATTAACAATATCTCTTTGATCCATGGGAGGGTGTACATTTGTAATTTTATAAGTATCTTTTATGTCAATATTATCATTATCTACTAGGAATAAACCATGAGCCTTACTTAGTGTTAAGTTGTTCATTGATGTTAATTTGGATGTTGAATGATGTTTAGCCTGATTGAATCTATTTCTTGGCATCTTTGTATTTGTTTACAGTAAGAATTATACCTAATGATTCCAAATTCTTGTTATTAAACTCAAAATAAAACTCGGATTTTAATAATTCCTGTTCATAATATTTACCTTTTACTATTTCGCCATTGATGTCTTCTATTCTATATGTTGGTGGTTGGGTTTTGAGAACTACTTTAAACAATTCTCGATTCCAATTAGAAGTGTTTTCTTTAGAGAAAATTTTACGTTTGTCAGCATTCCTGACATAATCATCGACTTTAAGTTTGGTTTTTATTTTCTTAAAATTGAATGAGTTTTTAACATTATCAGGATTATTAGAAGCATCAACGGGTGTCATATTAATAGTAGAGTGAATGTTATTGTTATATGTTACAACAGCATCGTTTAATATATTTACCAAATTACAATCACCATTGATGAACGTTGATTATTAATTATTTGTATTAAAATTCTATTAAATCTCTCTATAAATACAGCCTTTAAATCACTATAGGTAGAATATAATTCAGTTTCATATTCTTTAAGTAAAGATTTAAATGTTTTATTGTAAAACTCACTACCTCTATCTACCCATAACTTTTCTGGTTTTCGATCTTTTGATAAGATTATTTTAAAGCCTTTAGTTATAGATAAATCAGATTTATTCTTCAATGGAATAGCCCATGCATATTTTGTGAATATATCTATAACTGTTAAAATAAACTTATAATTATTAGTGTATTTACTTAAGGAAGACTTATCAATTAAATCAGCTGACCAGGTTTCATCTTTATATAATGGTATTATTTTCTTTCTTCTAAACTTTGTGATTTTGGGACTAAATACTTCTTTAGCTAGTAGTTGTTGTCGTTGTTGTTGTCGTTTTTCCACCATTATTTATTTACTATAATTAAAAACAAAATTATCTAGTTGTTCTTTATTAATAAAATTCATGATAATAGTTGTTTAGATATATTTAACATTTCATCATATATTCCATTATGACCAGCTTTTGTTTCTAGTATGAGTAATTCTAGTCTTTCTACTAAATTATTTGGGTTAGGGTTTCTAAGACCACTAGCTTCTATTTGTTTATCAGTCTCGTAATCAATTTCTTTTTAACCATCATCACTAGTATCATGTTGATATATTTCATCTTCACTGGATGTTGGTATTGATATAACCTGGGAAGTGGGTTCACCGATACTACTACATTTTTCTTATAAGTTTTGATCTATTAATTTTAGTATCTCCTCTTTGTTTATAACCAATATCCTTTAGAAATTGTTTTGATCGCCTTTTATATCTCTTTCGGTTACATCTTTATTACTAATAAACATAAGGCAGCCCTTAGAAAAATCATAGACTTTACTTTTCATTTTTATACCATCAGGCACTGGAGATACATCTATACCATTTATTTTAAATTTGTTTGAATTCGCATCAACTGATATTAATTTGAATTTTTTATTTGTTTGTTTACCCATTTGTAACAAAATATCAATCATATCATTGTCTACAGTAAATGTTTTACCTCTATCATCTTTTAATGTTACAGCTCGATCATCAAGAATGCTGCTTTGTTGTTGGGGGTCTAATGCTTTTAAAACATTTGTTTTTTAGGCTAATGCTTCTAATGTTTGGTTTTGAAGAGTCTGCCATGCTTTGCTGTTTGTATTTAAAGTTTTAGATAAAGGATCAAATAAATCTTCTATGTCACCATAACATTCTTCTTGTCTTAGTTTATCTTCTAATCTATTTCTTCTTTTTAATTCTTCTAGTTTGTTTAATTCTGTAAGTTTATCGAGCTTAATCATTTTCTATTTGTAAAGATAAAATTTAAATTTTATTGCTTAACTTCAATATTGTATTTCTTTGCTTGTTCTAAGAATCTTCCTTTAGTATGTCCAAATCTAAATCTATGGTGATATTTGCATAACCTACAATAGAAATGTTTAAATCTATACTGAGAGGTGTGTTTATTTACTTTACACATTCTGCATACTAAATATTGATTGGGATTATTAAAGTGCACTTGCAAATGATCATGTCTCTCTCTATATGTTATGATTTCATTACATACAAATCATTTGAATGTTTTATTTTGACACTCATCACAACTCCAACACCAAGCCTTATCCTTACTTTTATCACTTTTGTACTAATCATTTTTTAGTATTGAAAAGGTATATAAATAATAGTATTTCAAAATTTGGCATATAAAAATGAATCAGCAAGATTATACCGGTTACATTCATTCCACGAGTGAGCAAGTTCAATCTGGAAGTGAGCAAGCTTAATTTGGAAATAGCCAAGCTCAATCTTCAAGTTCTTCCGATATGGCAATTCAAATGTTGTTAAATAAAAACAAAAGAAAAGTGAAAACAAACCGATAGATAAAGAAGAACAAAAGAGGGAAGCAGAAAAAGGTGTAGAATCAATCAGAAGGTTTAATCAAATAAATGAAGAGATAAAGAAGTCATATGATGAACATGCTGCAAAAACAAAACAACAGGAAAAGAAAATGCGTGAGTCATTGCTAAAGTCAGAAGCTAAATACTTAATAGATGAAGATCGAGAAACATCTAAAGATGGAGAATCATCCAGAGATAGAGAATCATCTAGAGATCCAGATAAAGATTCAGATTCAGATTCATCTGATGAAGATGTCTATTCTAAAAAGCCTAAAACTGATTCTATTAAGATACGATGTGAAGAATGTGACGAAGAATTAACTCAAAAGAATTATGGTAGACACATTCGGTCATTTAAACATAAAAAGAATGAGCGACTATATAACAGAAATAAAAATATTGAGGATGCTAATGAGACTTGGAAGAAAGTTACTAATAAAGATATAGAACAAAAGTTGGATCAGCAGTATTCACTACTAGAAGGAATAAAGTATTGTGATAGTTGTGGCATGTATCTTGATAATAATATTGCTTATAAAAAACATGTGACAACATTAAAACAAAGAGAAATAATGTTACACTAATTATTGGAGAAATGATAAAGATTGGAGACAAGTTTGATTGTGAATCATGTAAGACTTCCCTGAGTCAACATAGTATGGATCAACATTTAAAGATGCATCTAGAAAATGGTAATGGTAAAGATAAGGATAATATTATATCCAAGGATCTGCGAAGCAGCTTCACTGATACTTCAGGCTATTGTGATATATGTAAAACTAGATTCGACAATAAAAATCAACACCATGAATCAAATCAACATAAAGAAAATGATAAAGAGAAAAAACTTGTTGATGATAACTGGAGAGATAAAGTTAATGAATTAGGATTAGATCATAACATGAAGCATAATCAGATAAAAATATCGAGTAGTGAGTATGAAGATTCTAGATTCTTGCAATGCACAACATACACCCCCATATTAAGTTTAACACCTTTGTTGTAGTAAGTCTTACAAAACCTACAGATGATAAGATAGAAGAAAATGAATTCACATTTAGGTTAATGACTAGACAATATAATGGACCTTACGACTCCTATTGAATGGAGAATTTGAGTTTATAATGCAGAAACAGGAAATGAATCAATCTGGTTGGAGTATGCAAAGATTTATCAAAAGAACAATGTATATACACAGGTCTTATCCAACTGGCGGTTGTACTACTGAGTTGCCATTCACACCTAGATATATACTCAATACAAATAATACTGATAATAATTGTTTACTATGGTGTTTAGTTGCTTATCTACATCCTGCTAAAAATAATTCTAATAAAGTTAGTAGTTATAATAAACTTGAATTTTTTAATGAGATAAAATTATCAAAGATACCACCTCCCTATGGATAAAAAGATTCGCAGAAAATACAAAAGATGAATAATTATAAAGTATTATTTAATGTGTTTATTATAAATAAAAATAAAACTTCTAATCCTTTATTAATCAATCATAATGATCCTAAAGGGCATAATATATTATATTGGGATAATAATTATCTACTAAGTATAGATGTATCATTCTCAATAAGATCATTTAATCATAAAAGTTATCTTAAGTGTTGTGTGTCATTTAGAACTGAAGATGCAATAAATAAACATTTAGAGATGTGTAATGATACTGGAAGAAGAATATTCCATAATAATGATTATCTAAAGTTTGATAAGTTCCATTATATGAACAGCGTACCATTTGTTATGTATTATGATTTTGAATCTATAATAAAAGATGGGAAATACTTACCTATTGCTTGTGGTTTATTTATAAAAAGTGACTATCCTGATATATTAGAAGATGAGTATGAATCTTACTGTGGTGATAAAGTAGTTGATTGGTTTATAGGAAGGATGAGTTATTATAATAAATTATTTAAAGACATATTTAGTATAAATATTCCTTTGAAAGAAGATAGTATTACTCCACTTACTAATGTTCGTTACTATTGTAATGAGGAAATGGTGAAGACCCGGAAACCGGCTTCAACAATATTGTTAGAGATGAAGATCATCTAAATGGCAAATTTAGAGGATATGCTCACCATAAATGTAACCTTCAAGTTAAGAATCCGCGAAGCAGTGGCAATGCCAAAATATTTGTACCAATGTATGCATTTACTTCTACTAATTATGATAACCACTTATTTATAACTAATCTAGCAAAAAAGATTAGACTAAAGGTATTCCCCAAAACTGATGAGAATTATATATGTATTGAAATGGGACATGCCAAAGCACTAGATATGTTTAGGTTTTTCCATCCACTTAGCCTGGATGCCATAAGTAAAATCTTAAGTGATAAAGAATGTTTGATATTAAACAAATTCAAGTTAGAAAGACGCAAAGGCATATTGCCTTATGAGTGGTTTGATAGTATGGATAAACTTAATAATACGGAATTGCCTCCTAAAGAAGCATTCTAAGCTAAGTTGAAACAAAGTAGTATTTCAGATAAGGAATATAAGCGAGCATTAGATTGTTGGAATATTACTGGATGTAAGACAATAAAGGATTATATGATGTTATATCTTAAAACTGATGTATTATTATCGGTAGATTTATCTGAAAATTTTAGAGATAATTGTTTAGAATATTATGAAATAGATCCTTGTTATACATATTCACTCCTTGATTGACATGGTTGAGTGGATTAAAATATACTACCGTATAAATGACTTAAAAATTACAGAAAGTACAGTTAATATTTATGGTACAATACAACAAGGTATTAGGGGTGGGTTAGCTTCAGTAATAGGTGATTGTCATGTAAAATGTATGAATAAACAGATATATTCTTAGTATACTGGGAAGGAGAATTATTTAAAGTATTTAGACTTCAAATCATTGTATGCTTCTGCTATGGTGCAAGCTTTGCCTACCAGAGAAATCAAAGTGTGTTATAACAATAATTACACTAGATCTAGCTCTAACACAGGATATATCTATACCATTGATATAAAGTATAATGATGACTTTAAACAGAAAACAAAGAAGTATCCATTCTTTCCTGAAAAGAGTAAAGCAAACAATGGTCAGTTTACTGACTATCAAAATGAAAATGAAAAGGAAGGACATAAACCTAATGAGAAGTTGATGATAAAGTTGACAGATAAGGAAGACTATGTAATAGAATGGGAAATGTTAGATTGGCATTTGGATAATGGATTGGAGTTAGATGATATTACAATTAAGCAAAAGTTAGAGTATAATAAAAAAGAGTCTTTAAAGACTTATATTGATTTTAATATTCAGAAAAGAAAAGAAGCTGAAGCTATGGGAGATAAATTTGGTGAGGTAATCTTTAAGTTAATGACTAATGCTTTCTATGGAAAAACAATAGAAAATGTATATGCTAGACAAGATGTAGAGTTAGTTAATGATGTAGATAGATATATTAAATTAGTAAAGAATATTTGTTTTAAATATGCTGTAGATTTGGATGATGACCTCGTGGCAGTACACAAAACAAGAAGTAATGTTAAGTTTTTTTTTATTGGATTTGCTATATTAGAGAAAGCTAAACTATTTATGTATAAAGCTATATATAAATACTTTGAGAAAGAGTTAGATTGTAGTTATAATTATCCAGATACTGATAGTGTATTTATAAATATTATTGTTCCGTTGGGTAGTACTATAGAAAAAGAAATGAATAAGATAAGTGGTATATTATATAAAAATGAGTTAGGTAAAATGAAAGATCAGTTGCCTTATGATACTATTATAGAAGCTTGTTTCCTTAAAGCTAAAGCATATTGTTATACTAAAGTTAAAGGTGAAGAAGCGAAAAAGTTAAAAGGAATAACTAAAGCTACCATTAAAAACCAAATTAAAATATAGACATCACATGCGGATCTTAGCTAGACGCATTTAGGGTTGTACAATGGTTTCCCTATCTGGAAGAAAAAGATGTATCCTGCAAAATCTTACAAGATAAAATTTTTATCGATTAGCGAGAGGAGGGATCAGAAATACAGCTGCGTAAAATCTGCCGAAATCAATCAGTTAAACTCTCAGCTCTACCTTTCTGTACCAATCCCTCCGTGTCCCAGTGTTTTCACCCTGCAAAATCTCCTTTTGTCCGTTTTCTGTTGTAAGCGACTATATTGACAGTTTTGTTTTGTTTCCGAAAATAATTTTAAAAAAAAGATTAGTTCATCAGTGAGTGTTAAATCTTGGTTCACAGCTGATGATTGCTGTTATTATAAGTTCAGTTCGAATCATCAAAGGAATCATTCTCGCAACGACCCATGTGATATAACATAAAATTTAGCGCTCTCCTCTCATTGATTTAGACGTCAAAAAAGTATCAGCACTGATTGTCCCCCCTCATTGTGTTGAGCATTTTTCAAAGAAGACTCCCCTTGTAACGTTGGAGATAAGGATAAAAAGTTTTTCTGGCTTGTCGTATTTGCCTATAATCTAGAGTCACTTGCATTCAGCATGATTTCGCACCCGTGAGTAGCTATAACGTAGACTAATTAAGATAACATCCTGAGAGAAAAATTTAGCTCAACAGGTTTTCGTTATCAGCCAGAATGGCGATTCAATAAAGGACCTAACGAACTCTCTCTCTCTCTCTCCAAAAGTCCTCCAAATTATCCGAAAGCCAAAGTAGGAATTGACTTCCGACTTCGCTACATTTCTGGGCGTACTGATAGTGCTTCCTGAATTCAGCAGCTGAAAGCGCAAAACCACTCTTGTCCACCGCATTTGCAATAAGACTTGATTGCCAGGGAGAATTGACGGTAACATCCAAAGCTGCTGGTTGACCCAAGTTCAATACAGGAAGAATATGTCACCCGGTCTGGAGTTGTTGTCGGGCAGTAAACTCTTCTACTCACAGATGGAGGACAACTGGGCTCGCGAGCATGCCGTTATAATTCTGTCTCGTATACCGTTTTGACCACTGATAATATTGCCCCGACCATGGCATGACACTGCATGGTCCCCCATTATATCTAGAGTCTCCTATTCACACAGTGAACTCTTTCTCTTGTTATTATACAAACTAACACGAGTCAATTTTGAAGGGCAGCCGGGAACTCATTCAGAGAAAAAGAAGGGCTGCGAATAAACAAACACCCGAGATTTTGCTAGAGAAGGGGACGGCGAGCGAGCTTATCCATAGTGGAGTTTTGTTTTCTCAACAAGTGGTCACATGCTGAGTTATCAAGTCCCTCTTGAATTTTTCTTTGAGAGGGGTGCTGGGGCGCCATTTCAACCAATTTTTCAAATGTCCTCATCAAATGAGACGTCTTTTGAAGAGTTATGGCTCGTTGTTTTTCTACCAGAACAGAGCATTGAAAGACAAAACCAATGTATGTGGCCTAAACTTGTTCAGCCAATCTTCCTATTCCACAACCGATTTTGTTGGAATAGGGAGAAATCTCTTCAAATGTTGCGCGCTAAACCAAACAAAGTTTTGCAACATCTTATTTGATCCATCTGAAGGAGGGCTGCATCGCAAAGAGTGGACCATTTCAGGGGCCGAAGGCAATAACGCAGGATACCAGGGGCGAACTGCGGATCGTCGACATATACTAAATTGTTTAGAAGTTCTTCTAAATTCCTAATCGTGTCAGTAAACAAAATTAAACAAAAGCATCAGATCCTATTGCAACTCATAAGACTTAAACTCCATCTACACTCTTCTTAATGATCAAACGGTCAATTTCGTCAGCTTTCGACTGACCATAACTCACATTTGTCTCCGCATTTTGTTCCTGATACTTTAGAGTTTTCAGCTCCTTAAACAGTTTTGTTTCCGAACCTGTGATGATTCTGTCATCAAAGTACCAGCTGTGTTGCGCTACTTTTGTTAATTTGCTTTCAATTTCAGAATTAAAAGACAAAATGACCTGTTAAAACAAAAGTGGCCCGTTGATCTGCCTTTTGCACTCCAGACTTACCGCCAACCGTTGAGTTGTTGAAGAACAAATGAATTTTACGTTAGTAACAAAAAGAGGCAAAAGACAGTATCGAGCATCCAAAAATTTGATGAGCTGAGGACCTTACTACGCCTGACTGAATTAAACTCGTTTCTGAATTTAATTTGGAGAATGCGCCCGTGTGTAGTTTTCTTCATTTTGTCAAAAGATAATTTTTTGGTGGCGTGCACTATACCCTCGGCATCTCCCTTAACGGCAACCTCAATTTGCATTGTTCCGAACAAGTCAAGCGCCTCTGAATTCATTTCTTTTGCTTTACACTTGGAAACGAGACGCTGAATAACTTCGCCTACAGCTATATGTTTAACGCTCAATTTTTTTCTGCAATGCTGTTAATTAAGCACTGCTGAAAGTTGTGGCGACAAATATCGGGAGCTGTCTGCTGCTATCCAGATGCACCATTTTGGCATAATAAAAGGCAAAGCTTTGTAGTTTAAATGATTAATGTTAATAGTATTATAACTCTGTTTTACTGTTTCTGTTATTATGCAGTAACGGCTGAATAATTTGTTCACCACTAATTCGTCTGTTCGTCTCCAAATAAACGTTTTATATGATATCATTTATTTAAGCTACTGCGGAACCCATTATATGTTTGCTGAAAAATCACTGCTGATGTCTATTTTATGATACGCATAAACGAAAGCGATTGAGCGACAATGTTTTTCATTAATAAATTACCCGAAAAAGCTACCAAACAACTGCAATAGTTGCCGCTGGTCTTATTATTCCATGGTTTTGTCAAATTAACAGTTTATCAAAAGGATTTGAAAGTTTTGAGCTGTTTTGATCAGTTTCTACCAACTAATTCCTCTACACACCAAAATCAGTTTCTACCCCCCCCCCCCACAAAAAAAACACCTGAAAAAGCTACCAAAGGACTGCATATATGGCCCCCAGTTATTTTATTCTGTATTTTTGTTAATAATTTAACAGTTTACTAAAAAGATTTGATTTTTTCCATCAGTTTCTACCATTTAGTTTAACACCAAATTCTGTTGAACGAATCAAAAAATTTCTGTTCTAACCCCAGACATCTGAGAATTTTTATAAATTAAGATTATGCGTCGCCTGACTAAGACCTTGCAAGACAATTTATCAGGTCTTACACGATAAAAAAGCTTAGCAGATCTGATCAGATCTTACACAATAAAAGTTCAGATTTGTCAAATCTTATACGATAAAAATACTGCCTGACAAAAAATGTGTATCGTATAAGATCTCATGAAAATCTTTTAAGATCTTGTGAGAAAAACATTCGGAAAGTAATAACTGATCTTTTTGATTAGATTTTTATAGATCTTATACGATCTATAGATCTTATATTTTTATAGATCTTATAGATCTTATACGTTCTTCAAATTCAAGACAAATCTGAGTTGTTCTCAAGCAGTAGCCAAAAAACTACAGCATGCAACAATTAGGTTTCAGTGCAACAAAGAGATTATTGACTTATATTGTCTTTTGAGACTTATAAGATATTGTGAGAATGGTTATTCGAGTATCAAGGGCTTTTTCTGAAACGATGATTATCAAAGTATGCTGAAAATTTTCTTTCAAAGACCAAATTTATCTTGGATGCTAAGTTGAGCCATAGTACTTGGCTCAGACGCAGAACAAAACTGCCGCCAGAATGGAAACATAGCCGGAAGATTGCCGGAATATAGCCGCCGTTGACGCGCTTGATGCACATCGGGATTGAAACAAAAAAATAAAAAAAAGAAAAAAGAAAGTGACAGATTTTTTTCGTTTTCTTTGGTGTCAAAAAGTGTCCTTTTTTGGCGTGCAGTTTCAGTTGGATTCTATAACTATACTTAATTCTGCTTCTTAACTGAAAGCTGATAAACTTAATACCGATACCAGCTACCAAACACTCTAATGAACATTGATAAACTAATTCTTAATGACTTAATGACCGGGCTTTATCGGTTTATCCCATCTCTTTTGGTTTTGATTTTTGACTTTGACAGTATTCATGATCCATTCAGTTGAAAGCAACGTAAGTCAGAAACGTGAAAGTCGTGACTTACGTAAAACAAAAAACGTGATCAAAAGGTAGAGCGAGTTTAAAAAACATAGCAGGACAAGTCCTGATGTACAATTCAAAAAATTTTCATTGACTAAACAGTGAAAACCAAAGTGAAATTGCCGCTTGTGAACAAAAAACCACTAGCGAGAAATCGAATTTTTGTTCAAACACCGTTTTCTCACTCTACCTTAAAATTAGAACAGAAAATTTTCACGCCGCAAAAACCACTCGCTTTTTCGCTCCACTTCTTGTTTCGGCGTGACCAAAATCAACACTCCAATTTGACTTCAAAAAGCATGAAAATATGTGAACAGATCTTAAAAAAAACATAGCCGGAAGAATTCCGGAAACGACTCGAAGGAGAAAATTACCCATCCTTATGACTAAACAACTGAACAACTATTGTGAACCCTGAACATCCACAAATGCCATAAAATTAAAGAAGAACCGAAACGGCATTCGAAAACAAATTGAACAAAAAAACTATATAAACTTATGTTTCTCTAACTTTTTTATAGTATAAGGAAACATGTTTTTTATAGTATAAGGAAACATAAAGCCGAATAAAATTCCTTTGCAATTAGAGCAATGAATAGCTCGCAAAACAATGGGCAAGTCATAATAGGCTAAGAAACAAGTCTAAGATTAAAAAATAATGAAAACTTCAAAAAAAAATAAGAAAAATGTTTTTAAAATTTTTCAATTTTTCTCTCATTTTTCCTAAGAAAAAAATGAGTTATACCAAGAAAACTTTAGTCAATTGGTATCTTAATATTTCTTAAGTAACAAGCTTCTATCCAAATCCCACTTAAAGCATTAAAACAAAAAAAAACAGGGAAAAAATCGTTAAATTTTGTCTAAAAAATCATCAAAACTGATCAAAAACCTCCAAATTAGCATTATACTCAAATTAAACTACTTGAAACCTTCAATTTCTGCCAAAAAAAGCCTAAAACTAATACAATATCATAATCAAACCTCATAACCATCAAAAGTTGCAAAAAAACTGCCTTTAAAAGCCGCACGTGAACAAAAAAAATCGCTCTCTTAGAGAAAATTTTTCACACATCATTTTTTGGCTCTCTCAAAAACAGCGGTATGAACAAAAACCACTCCCTTTTCGCTCCGATCTTCACTTTTGTTCACCGTCAAAATTACTCCAATTTTTTTTGCGCGTTTCATTTCCCGCTTCAAAAATCACTTCAATAAAATTGATTAAAAAAAGGGCTTCTCCAATACTCCTCTTCGAGTCGTAAAAAGGACTTCTCCAACACTCCTCTTCGAGTCGTAAAAAAAGACAGCGCCCCAATACAATTCAAATTCTTTGAATTGTAAAAAAGTAGAGCTCCTGAATAATAACCGATGCAAGGCTGACGGCAGCTATTAATCAACAAACATTTTTTAAATTTCATAATTGGTTAGTTGACCTAATTTTTAAATTTCATAGGACCTTGACTAAGTTATACGGCAATATTGAAATCACGAAATCTTACACGAGTGCCCTGCGTGAACATTTATCGTGTAAGATCTGATAAGATACCTATTAGATTTTACAAGATAACAGTTCAACAAAATTGAATTATGATTGAATAAGATCTGATAAGTATCTTATCAAATCTTGCACGATTAAACTTCACGTAGGGCACACTTTTAACGCGTAAGACCAGTCAAGATCTTACATGATAATAATTTTTTTTATCGGCATCTTATCAGATCTTACACTATAAAAATTCCAGAATCACCGTGGAAATAATTAACAACCATCAGCTCAATTGCTAACTAATCTATCTAAACTGTAAAAAAAATTTGGTTTACATGCTAGTGGTGGTGTGGTGGAGGGGGTGGAGTAACCTTTTTTTTAGTTTCATTATAGCAAAAAATCGTATTCCAGATATCCAATAATTAGGAAGCAAAAATGGAAACAGAATGCGATGAGACCTGTCAACAAACGAAGCTCCCGGAAATCATCGTGAATGGGGACAGTGTTCCAGAAATGACTGCAATCCAGGTGGTACGACAGCCGCTATTGAAAGGTGGAGGTGGATTTCGTTCCACCGGGTTGAGTGGAGGCGTAGTTATAATAGTGACTGGTCTTTTGATACTCGGTGCAGGTGTAGGAATATACATGGCAATCGACAGAATGACTAATAAAGTGCCTGGCAAGTATAAATAAGGAAATAATTTTTCTCGGTTTAAACCCAATCGGTTTCGCATCATTGTGAATGAGCAGAGGAAAACTTAAAAAATATAAAAACATTTTTTTGTTCATTAAAAGAGAACATTTTGTCACAAACTAATTCTGACCTGCTGCCATTCGGCCGGTAGTAGTGTCTGAAGCGTTTGAATAGAACTTATCCCACCTCTCTCTCTTATAATCAAGCATAAGATTACGTTTTTTCAAAAATGAAGAATAAAATTCAAACCACTTATCAATTATAGGCTGCAACTTTGTTGACAAGTGGAACCGCTTCGCAGCTAAGAAGAACCGTTACACACAATCCACGTAGCGGAAACTTTGTTGATCAATGAAATTGTTATACAATACAAAAAGTGTTCTAGACAATAAGTGAAACCAATACACACAAACCTTGTTGCGCTAATTTTGCTGATAAAATCAAGCAGTTTGTAGAATTTAGTTCCTGCGTAGTTTATTGACACCTTTGTTAGTCGCAACTTTATCTTTCACACCCAGAACTTTTGCGGGTAAAATAAATAGGTCCTAATTTTGACAGGTCTCAAATACAAATATGCGTCTTAACATTAGGGCTAATGAAACAAACACTTAGGACTCAAATACCTTGTTCTAACAAAGATAAGACCGAATTAGCACACAAATGACCAACAATACCAAAAGTGGAGTTTTGCACGGCAAATAACACCTGATAAGAGGCACACAAAATTGTGGCGCGATTTAGAGCAAGGCAAATAAGACCAAGATTATTCGAGTTGGAAAACCTCGGTGTCATTCACTTTAAAACTTAGCCTGCTGAAACTCCAATCAAAGGAAAAGGAAATCAATTTGGTGCCCTTATATCTTCTTTTTTTTGTTCATTAAAACTGAACATATCTAATTGCTATTATTGGCCTTGCTCCATATTACCCTTGTTCGCCAGGCTTTAAAATTTAACTTACTCGCAGTATGGACGGCAAAATTGTTAAAGCGCGACATGGAAAGGCCCCGATAAAACTACCTCCAGTGGCTGGCAAAACGCCACGGGCAGAGCATATTCGAAACTCCAAAACGAAGGCAAAGAGGCGAACAAAAAGCGGCAAGTCTAACAATGGAAAGAAGACCCTCGCAGCGAAATCAGACGAGCAATCACAGCAATCAAGCAAGCAACGACAGCCACCAAACGGTCAACAACAACAGCAACACGAACAACAGCATCAACGAGCATGTGATAGCGACTTGTCCGACGACGAAAAAGCCGAGCAACAAGCGCTATTGGAGATAAAGAAGAAAGTGCAAATCGAGCGTCCATATGCAGTGTAAAAGCGAACTTTAATTTAACTTAGATATCTGTCATGTGTGTGCTAGTCCGGGTTAATAAATTATGTCATCTAAATTGAACAACTTACCCCTCATTTTTTTTGCTTAACACGAGTAACAATAAAACAATGCATTGTTCCACCGCTCATGCCGGCCTTTAAGTAAATTCCTCCTCTATTTGGGCCCATTTTATTTCCAGTGTAGCAATCCCAGTGGGCTTGCTCGAACTCATCGGTGTCATAAAACATGTAAATATTAGTTCTAAAGGTTCGGGCTAGCATTCTCAAATCTGTTGTTGTAACGAAATTAAGGTCATCTGGGCCATTAATAAGAGGGGCAGCGCCCATCAGATTTAATAAGTGGCGGTCCGGGCCTTCTTTCCGTAAAGAACGAATTATTACTTCAATTTTTCCGCCTTGATTAGGGTTTCCGGTCAAAATTGTGCTAAGTGCAGCGCACACGCAATTGTAATCGGGATCAATAGTGTCCACAGTTTTAGGGATAAAAGAAGTAGGATCTAACGAAGGGGCGTTCTTGAAACAATTGCTTTCCAGTAACGGCCTTTCGTTAATAACCAGTCCTAGTTCGTAACAGATTCTATCCAGTGTAGAGCGAGATGCATGAACTAAGGGACCGGTGAAACGTCGATGAATAATTTGTTCATTGCAATAATCACAGTTGCGTACTACTTCCCGAACAATAAACCGGGCTCCTTGGACATCGTAGGATTGTTTAACAAGCCGCTCGAGTTTAACTGCTTTAATATGCTCATGGTTCCGATGTAGTTTTTGGATAAAAAAACCAGCATTCCTCGAATGCAATACTTTGAGTCCGGTCTTTTTATTAAATAGAGTTAGTTTTGGTTTGTTGTAGCGACTACATAATTGTTTAAAATGGTGCTTTTTCTGTCGATTAAAATTGACATCTTCTGGAAATGTTCCACGACGATGAAATTTGAGAATAGACTGATATAATTGGAAATCCATTGGCGCTCTAAGTTAGTAGGTAAATGAAAGCTAGTAGGAATTAAGGTTTAATGAATTTGTTAGTTGGTGATTTACTAGTTCATTGGTATTTACATAAGTTCATTGGCAAACAAGAATTGGCGTGCACACCTTGACTGAGTTATCAGAGCATGAAATATTGATCTGCTACTCTCTGGTACAGCTTCAGGGCCCCTTTTGTCCCAAATCCAAGCGTCCATATTTTTGCGACCCCCCCGCAAGTCCTGAAAACCCTACTTCCCCAAGTCCGATCACCATGAAATTTTAACTGATCACTCCCGGGACAATTTCTTACACATTGAGAAAAACAACGGGCTTTTTCCTGTACCCGAAACCTTTTGGCTTTTAAAGTAAACAAAGAAAAAAGATGAAAGATTAGTTTCTTATACTCCTTTGAAAGAAACGGCATTTTTTTCCAGAGTCAAAACATTTTACCAAGGCCTCGTTCAGAGTGGAAAGTTGGGATAAAATACCTTTCAATCCCAAAGTATTCGCACTGAAACCATTCCTCAAGGGAATAAGGGACAGAAAGAGCTAAGTTTTATTTTTCTTTTTTTTATGACTCTAGGGAAATGGTTAAAGTTTTATTTAGAACGGAACATTACTCCAGCCTAAATGGGAAACAAAGGTATCATAGTTTAAATTGGATGCGTATTCGTTACTTAGGAGGGAAAAAGCAAGCGTGCGGAAAAATTGCACACATATTGCTCAGCATGAAACATGGATTGTGCCATATTCTGAAATTATCAAACCGAGTTAAACACGCAGCTCCGGTCATCTCGAACAAACATCAACATAAGATAAGTGGCATCTTGTGACTGACCTTCCACGCCAACCATAACACTTACACGTTAGGTCAGAATGTTCTAAAAGGAACGACACGTTACGTTTTGCTGATAAAAAACTGATAAGGTTGAGTACCCTTAGGCACAAGAAAGACGACCAGAGAGAGATTTGCGAATCTGAAAAGCAGTAGTTCGTTAATTAAGTTAGTTATAGTTTGAGAGACGAATTTGACGCGTGAGTTCAACTTTCCTAGAAGAAAATAAGTGTTGAAAAGAGCGATTAATCGATCTTTCGGATTAGCTTTTAGCTTAAATTACTCTGACTTAGTGGAATCGGGATTCTTCCAACTGTTGTAAGTTGTTTATGATTCTTAAATTTGAATAACAGGAGAGTATTTGATTGTGTTCATTAATTCTCTACTCCGTAATTATTTATTCTGGGCATAACTCTTAGCTTCAATTCAACGAGGCAAAGAACCGATATATACTTGGTTGTTTTAGTAACTACATTTCGACAACTTATTATTTTCATTATTGGAAAGGAAATTAATTATTGTGCGCAGCAAATAATTTTTTTATACAGCTTTGAGAGAGCACAGGGGACAAAACTCTACACTTAATTGTCAGACGGACTCACTTTTCTTCGAAGAACCTTTCAAATTTGATAGAGTTTTGGGCGCTAGTCAGTCCCCAGCTAGAAGCCTTCTAACGATAAAAATACAAAATTCTACACTCTTTAATACTTTTAATACTGTATTTATGGGGGTATAAATTCGTGGGGGGGGGGGGCAGATAACGAAAAACACCTTTAAAATTATTCGCCATCAAGTTGACACTGGTTCCTGTT
>NC_134473.1:1020804-1096358 GCF_964194025.1 Convolutriloba macropyga | reverse complement strand
AGATTAATAAACATTTTTTAAACCAAGAAACCAAGAAGTCATAAAATCATTAGCTTTTAAATAAATAATCTTTGATAAATAACTTAAAAGTTGTTGCAAAACCAAAAGGCCTTGTCTTTGGGTAGACTAAGCCTTAGAAACTAACTAACGAAAAACTTAAAAACTTAGAAACGATTTGTGATAATAAACTATTGCTACCATTAAAATCATTAGCTATTATCTGAATATTATGTATTTTTAATTTAATCCTTATTTCCACTAATTCAGCTGCACAAATTATACTGCAAGAATAATTAAGTTTATTTGGGCCGGATTTGTAAACCTCTTGGAGCTGTTACTACGCGATTGTTCTGAAAGAATATTAGAAACGCAAAAAATGACTACTCAAAAAAACGTATATAAAAACGGATATTGTCCAACAAACAAAGCATCGGTGACAAATGTTATCAGTAGATATGTTATTTTTTGAAATACGAAAAACTGGATGTGACCTCTCATTGATAATAATAAGTTACAATTTGACGAAAAGAACAACAAAAACTGAAAAGTTTGAAAAATGTTTGAAAATGTATATCATAAACTTTAAGACCAAGGGCTATAAACTGACCAACTGATTCGGGTAACGTCAATAATTCAATCCTCAACTTCAAACTCAAGAGCCTTGTCAGCAATTTACAGCTACCTAAAGAACAAAAACAGGCAAAAACAGCAATTTCATGAAAAAAATTGAGCGAGAAATGTGTCGAGGGCATTAAAAAATGAACTTTTCACTAAAATCTTTTCTATGTTCAATTAATTTTTAACGGCAATGGGATTTCTCTTTTCTATCAAAATAATTTCAAGAAATAAAATATGAACAAATACATTAGAACCACGAACTTTTTGAGAAAACTTGTAGTATAAACGCCATTACTTTCATTAGCTTTCAACGGAATCCACTAAACACGCTAAAATATAACTCCATGGGACAGCAAGTTTGTTTGCCATTCATATTTTCTCAATAAGGCCATACAACAAGTTGCTGACGACTAAGACTGAGTAACAGTCCACGAAAAAAAGTTTAGGATCGGTTAATGTTCAAAAAACATTTCGAAAAAACTTTTAACGTCTTAAGAGCCATTAAACATAAAAGCTTTAAACGGAGGTCAAAAACTACTCTAAGAAAACACGATGGCAGGAAAAAGTGTTTGTCATGCATAGATAGTCAATAGGAGATCACAAAAAGTCTGAAGACTATCAAAACAACAACAAAGACAGGCAACAACCAAAAAATTCAGTAGAAAAGTGCCAGAAGAAAGTGTCGAAGCAATTTAAATCATGAGTTCTTCACTGAAAACTTGATAAATGATCCGTTGAACGTCTTCCTTTAAACAATTGGAACTATCCGTAATATGACAAGGCGATAAGATTTCAAAAGGATCCAAAAATAAGAAAATTACCCGAAAATTTTATTAAAAAAATGAAAGTTAGTGGCATTGAAGTTTCAAAACTAATAGGTAGAAGATAAAACCGCTAACTAGATTATTCTTGGTTGCAGTAGAAAGAAAAAATGATCCGATACTGTAAGTACTGGGAATGACTAACAGTCCACGAAAAAAAAGTTTAGGGTCTGTTAATGTTCAAAAAATTTTCGAAAATTTTTTTTAAAAGTCTTAACAGCCATTAAACTCAAAAGCTTTTTACGGAGGTCAAAAACTACGCTCTGAAAAAACACGATGGCAGAGAAAAAAATGTTTGTTATGCATTGATAATCAAAAGGAGATCACAATAAGTCTAAGACAATGAAAACAATAAAAACAGGCGCAAACCAAAATTCAGTAGAAAAGTGCGAGAACAAAATTTCGAAGCCATTTAAACATTAGCTTTTCTCTGAAACTTTATTTGTGATCAACTGAAGGTTGTTTCCAAGCAATGGGGATTAGAATGAAGTTTGAATAATGTGTATAATTTTTGGATAATGTGATAAGAGTTCAAAATTAACTAATAACAAGCAAATATCCAAAAAAAAGTTTAAAATTTTGAATTCTTGTGTCATTGAAGTCATATAATCATTAGTTAGAAGATTAAACCGCCAACGAAGTTTATGTTAGTTTCAGTAGAAAGCAAATGGGTTCTGTCAATACTGACACTGACTAACAGTTCACGAAAACTTTACGATTGATTAATGTTCAAAAAAATTTTCGAAAAATTATTTTTAATTTCTTAACAGACATTAAACTCAATATATTTCAACGGAAGTTAACAAGTACGCTACAATGTGCTTCAATAGGAGAATGGGGATGTTTGTCATGCATACGTGATCAATAAGCCATCACAACAAGTCTTATGACTATGAAAACAACAACAAAAACAGGCGGAAACCAGAAATCAGTAGAAAAGTGCAAGAAGAAAACGTCGAAGCCATTTGAAACCATAAGTTTTTCTCTAAAAAATTTATCTGTGATCCACTGAACGTTTCATTATAGCCAATAGGAGTTGTCAATTTTAGGATAATGATGTGATAAGATTTCAAAAGTAACCAATAATACAGAAACATCCAAAAAAAATTTTAAAACCTTTTGAAATCTTGTGTCATTGAAGTCATTAATAATAGTTAGAAGATAAAACCACCAGCTAGATCAAATTTAGTTACAATAGGACGGAAGAGGGTGCTGTCATCACAGAGAGTGACTTACAGTTCACGATAATAAATTTTTGATTGGTTAAGATTCAAAAAAATTTTCGAAAAATTATTTTTAAAGTTTCAACAGCCAGTAGCTGTCCACTCAAAGCACTAGATATGCTCACTTAAATCTCTTTACGGAATATATTGCACTGTTAGTCATTGAGTCCATGCCATAAGACTCCAAAAAATTAGTAAAACCTCAAAAAAATTCAAAATTTCATTTAAAATGACGAAAACTCAGAGTCGAATTTTAAAAAAAACATAAGCAATTCCCCGAAAACGATTTTTTTGTTCATTGGGCTTCATTTGACTGTAAAGCAGTTCTGTAATTAACGGAACCTCGATATGAAAAGTGACTTGTCTCTAGTTGATTGAAAAAAAGCAAAAAAAGTAGAAAAGTTTTATAAAAAAGAGCTCTCAAATAGTTTTCGATTGTTTTTTATATTGAAGCTCCCTATGAGACCAGAGCTAGTCTTTTTTATCGCCTTTAGTCTATTAGGAAAACAAAATTGGTTCATTTTTCGGCAAGAAATTCAAGTTTAAAATATTATTTTTATAGAAGATGTCTTAATTTGAAGAAAAATTAGACTAAAAGTGAAAAAATATCCAGCGTTCACACAAAACTTCAATCCTCGATAACTCCTCGAAAAAAAACGAAAATCAAAAAAAATCTTTTTAGTTTTGAATTCTAAACGGGACCAGCTTTTTAATGATACCCGTCACATTTCTCTGCGATGAATATATCGATCGGCCAAAATTGACTGAACAAAAAAAACCCATTTGAGTATATAGTTCCTCCCCCCCGCAAGTGGGGTCGGAACAATTTCAAATTTTTAAGTCTTATCAGTTCTAAGAAAATAGTTAAATTTGAGATAGAGTTTTCAATTAAATGGAAGGATTAAATGCCCTTGGCGTGTTCTAAAACAACTTATCTTTCGAGGAGAACCCAAACAAGTTATGTTCCGAATTGGAGGAGAATATTCATAGAAAAAACGTACAGATGGTTTGTTCCTGTCAGTATCAAACTCAATTTCACCTATCTTTCCAACACATAAGAAGAATGGGCTTCGCGAATGAAAAAAGTATTGCGAAAAATTTGAAAATATTATCCAAATAGGAATAGAGTCTAATAGCTGGAGGAAGAGAAAATTTGAGTCCAAGTGAATAGGATCTCTAACAATACAGAATATGACCAGGGAATTAGACAAATTATTCAAAAAAATGAGTTCGTTACAACAACACAAGATAAACAATGTTTTGAAATGGAAATGGAGAAGCCAACAAAAGCAGAATTAATTGTTTCGCCTAACTTTGAAAAGGTTGAGAAAAGAGTGATACAGTTACGAGCATATGGAAAAAATTTACAGTTTTAGTTTGATATAAGGAATATACATCATTTCCAAAAGATATAAAAAACATTTTTGAATGGGAGTTACACGAGCACTATCAACCAAGGACCAATTCTGTGACTCAATCGATTCAAATTACTTGTCGCTAGTCACAAGTGGTTTATATGGAATGAGATTCAAGATAATCTCTTAAACCAATAGGAACAGGTCTCGGAAAAGTCACTGTGTGAAAGAGTGTATTCTTGTGCAACCAAACAGGTTATATTTGATTTTGTAATTGCTGGGGAACTTCCCAAGAGTTCTATTTTCAGTGGATTTTTATTCTTTTAGTGGTAGAATTTTGAAGATATTGTCAAGAAAAAGATCAACAGTTTGCATCAAGATGCAACATTCTGCTCCTATTTAATTTATTAGTTCATTATTATCATAAGTTAATGATTTTGTAAGTCCTTTTTTTAATTTCAACCAAGTCTCATGGTCCGCGCTTTCAGAACTGGATCTCTTTTTTGCTTCAACTCAACTTTGCTTGCAAAATCCATACAATGGTTCAACAACAACCTATAACGTTGAACAACTGGTTGAGTTAGAAATTTTCCAATGGCTAACTAATAGTAAATTTTATTTTATTTATGAAAAGTTTGAAGCACTGGTTTTACAAAGTGATATTCTGTAGCGTATTAAGATTACGAAGAGAGTTTAATTAATAATACGTTGAGGTTTTTTTTTAAAAAATGTGTCAAGTTCCGCAACAGATAAAAATCAACGGTTATTTAATGTTATTTGTGTGTTCTCAAAAAAAATTATTTGTTTGTTGAATAATATGTTCTCTCCTATTAATCTCAATAAAATATAAGTGAAAATCAATCACTCAGACAAAGATATAGCTTGTTTAAAATATTGAATTGTAGAAATTGGCAATGCCGTTTCGTGGATCGTGCAAACGCTTCCCAGATCAACTGTTTTATCTTAAAAGTAAATGTTTTTCTAGTTTTTGTAGCCTGCAATATTGACCATCTAAAAGGTATGGGAATGTTTTATAAAATAAGAAATTAAGTCATTTGATATTCTCGAATAAAAAGTGAGTAAACCAAGACACTTATAGTATTAATTAGAAAAAAAACTAGAATAAGAATAAAACGATTGACTAGAGAAAATAGAACAGAAGAAATAGATTACAAAAATAGACAACAAGAATATAGTGGTAACATAAAAAAATTAATTGATCTTTTAACTAAAAATTTTGAAAAACAAACTAAAAAACAAAGTCAAAACATGGCGGGAGCACTTCGAGTTATTTCGGAAACTGCTCCACAGATACAAGACAACACCATTTTACTTAAAGAATTAGAGTTCCAAATAGCCCTTACGAAACCTGAATACAATTTTGATACTTTTACTGATAACATTGAGATTATCAGTATTCTATAAGAAATGGGAAAACAATCGAATAAACAAATGGAATTAAAACAAGCTGATGAATCTTCAAATAAAATTAATTCGATTGATTTGGATGTATCCCTAGAAACTAAAGTGATAATAATAAAACATAATATCTTTAATTTTTCCAAAACGTTCACCATATTTATCACCAATAAAGACGAAACTGAACGAGATGTACGAGATGTATGGGAAGAAAGAGATCAAATTTAAAAAAAAATTTTAAAGATACCTTTTAAACACAAAACGCAGAATGAGATACTAACAGTAAAAGATCAAAAGTTATTGGAGGCTTATCTACAAAAGAGTTTGACTCATCAGTATAAGTTCTAGCAAGATCTTCTACCAGTGAAGTTCGAGAGTGAACGAGAAGACATAACGAAAGGTGCGCATCAACCGTTCAGTGGAACTGCGGCTCAAAAGATTGTCTACTAGTTGTTCTAGTTTAAATAACACAAAAAGAATCGTGCTCTGTTCAATTCAAGCCAACCACCTAAATGAAAGATCAGAATTGTTGTTTTCACCATCGTGCGTTCATGTCCAGACCATTGTGCGTTCATCCGTGTTTCCAGACCGTGTAATTTTGAACGCACGACACCCCCTTCGTGCGTTCATTTCGGTCTGGACATATCTGGTTTCGGTCTGGGACCTCAGCCTGGGTACTAATACGTGCAACAAAAGCAGGACATAACAGGAAAGCCAATTCAAGTATAATTCTACACCCACTCACGCTGATAACAGGTCCAAAATAAAGGTCGATGATTATAACAAAATGCTGATAATCCTAACATACTCTCAAAAGTATGCAATTTTAAGGGGAATAGACAACTATTTAAATTTAACAAAGGTTTGAAAACACAAGCGCCACAATATGAATTGAAGATTTTATGGGAGACAGAATAGAAGTTAATTATCAAAAAAGTGTTACTAGAGCCTCATTTGATTATGATTATATTGAAAAAGGTTTAGAATCACGTGACTTCTTCCTTAAAGTACGCAAAAACAAAATAAAAAAAAACTGCAAAACACTTTCTTTGATAAAGCATGCTGATTATTATTAAAAGATTGAAGTTTGCTAGTATTGAAAAAAAAGAGGAACAAAAAATATTTTCCCAAATTAAAATGTACACAAACTGTTAAAAGTGAAAACGCAAAATACTTTCTTTGATAAAGCATGCTGACTATTATTAAAAGATATTTATAGTATTGAAAAAAAAAGACCAACAAAAAAATATTTTCCCAAATTAAAATGTACACACACCTGTTAAAAGTGAAAACGCTGTAAACAAACAACTTGGTGACAGTAATTTACTATTAGCTGAAACGTGTATTGAAGAGAAACATCAATAAATTACGTAAAGGAACATTTGAATAAACTGCTTGTGGACATTTGAACACAGACGTTATTCAATTGCTCAAATCTTCAATTGACGATGAGACAATTGGTCAGATTATTTCACAAATGACAAATAAATGACAAAACTACAACATGTAAAAATTTAACTGAAATCAAAAACAAATCCGGCATAAAGTGGCTAAACTCTTAATTAAAAAATAATGGAGCTGATTCGTGTGTTTGATAAAAATAAAATCAACAAGTGGAGCATGAATTGATAGATGGAGAATTTTAAGAATTGAACATATAATGATAAAAAAAAATGTATAGTTCGGTATATTATCTCTAAGTTTTAAGAAACCAATTTAATTGGATAAAAGAAATATCAAGACTAGAGATGCTTTATGACATTGATCAAAAAGATTTAATTAATGAAACCGATTTTTTTCTCTTTATAAATTACACCAACAGGACCACATCTAGAAAATGTTGACTCTAGACTTTTACTCAATCTCTCAATTATTTTTCGAAAAATTGATAAATAACAACATTTATGATAGTTAATGGTGACAAGTAATGAACTTAATAACAATATAAATACTAAACAAGATTTATGAAACTTTTATGAATCTCAAACTAGTAATTATAGACTAAGAGATAGATAGAATTAATGGCTAAATTAACCTTGCTGCAATAACAGAATGTGTATCATCATTTATGGCCATACCTGCAACAACAACTTCGTTAGCATTAACCTTTTTAGGATTACCTTATTCTATACCAACATCCTCTGCTACCGCATCAGTATTTCGTTCTTTTTCAAAAATTATCATCATTAGTATAAGAAATAAAATTACAAAAAAACTCACAGATGT
Organism: Convolutriloba macropyga; assembly: GCF_964194025.1. Lineage (NCBI taxonomy): Eukaryota > Metazoa > Xenacoelomorpha > Acoela > Convolutidae > Convolutriloba > Convolutriloba macropyga. Next base: position 1,088,696 of record NC_134473.1, on the reverse strand, counting down.
TTACTTCATCTAAACAGTTTAATTAGAAAGTTTTTTACCTATTCCTTAGATCAAACAAAAATTAATTAATAGAAAATAAAGACAATGAAGAATTAGTTAAATTTTATAAAGAAGATAGGAAGAACAAGAAAACTAAATCAAACGTTTTTTCCGCTAAACTTGTTGATTATTGGTAGAATAATATTGAGATAATCAGTAAATGTACGAGCTCCAAGATATATTGATTTTATATCACTTTTTGTCTTTTTTTTTACAAATTAAACCCAATTGTACTCAACGTATCTAATAATATTCTAATGTTGATTTTCTCAAACTTTTAGGTAATTTGTATTCTTAGTTTTAAAACCTTATTTGAAACCAATTCAAAAGTTCTTGCAAGTTTTCAAAAAAGATTTTTTCATCAGTTTATAGAAATCTTTCTCAGCATCAGTTCCAGCTTGTGTTATTCTATCAGTATAAAGTTGAATAGAACCCCTAATCTTGCTTAAAATTAAATATAGGTGCATTTTAGTTACCCCTTATACCATCCTCACGACAAAATTTAAAATTCTTTACGTCTTTACGCACACAATGATTTCATCTGATAGCTAAAGTATTTAATTACTTGGATATAAATTGTTTCGAACTTTTTCTTTTTTAACATCGTGTATCTTATTCTAAATAATTAATTGTCCCACGTCCGTTTCTCAGAGTTGATCGCTCTATTGTTGGTATGTGGTGGTTTTTTGGCTTTGACACCATGTAATTTCTGAAGTTCTTTTTGACTTTTTGTCACTTGTTTTTTCTTGTGGTTCTTTTGTTGTCTTTTTTTATTAGTCCATCTGAAACGAGAGCCCATTGACGTTCAAATTTGATCCAATTAAATACGCATAACGTTTTCATTTAATAGTTTATAGTATTAATGGCTTCAGCAAATCCAACAATGTGTTTTTGTAAAATTGTGTATAGAATTTTCCGTTTTGCTTGTTTTCCAAGTCATTTTGTATACTTACGACTTATCCTTAACTATCGAGGGGAACTATTGATTTCCTATTAAAATGGAAATTTATCAATTTAGTTTTTTTTGTTCAATTTTTTTAGTGGTTCGACTTTTAAAAACATTTGTTATCAAAAGAGTGATTTTGTGGACTTTTCCTATTTTTTTAAAAAATCAGTTTCTCTCAATTGGTTGCATAGTCTCAAAAACACAGGTTGTATCGCCTTTATAAGAAAAAAACAAAATTTACACTTTTTGTATTTTAGTTCATGGTTCTCTTGCTATGATTTTTCGAATTTACATCAAAAATTTTGATTTCTTAATATTTGACCGTTTTTGAGTTTCACTTTCTTTTTTCTCGCCGTATAACATTAATGACAATTCATCTGGGTTTTCAACTTGAAAGAAATTTAAAATATACATGTGTTGCAATGTGTAGCTGATGGTTTAAGGCGCATCGACACCCTTTTCTCCCAAACTAAGTATACTTTTAATTTTGGATGTATTTGTCGCTTTTTTGTCGTACGACATATTCTGGATAATTATGAGTCACAATGGCTTCCCTTGGCCTGGATTTTAAAAATAGCCTGTAAAACCACATTTGATAGCTAATCATTTTTGGATTTCGACAACTCAATTGTTTTCAAAAATTATGCCCTTATTTTTACTATTTATACCTTTTTATTAACTTTATCTGATGCTTTATCTGATGTCAACTAGACGTTTGTCTGATTTTTCTAATGTCATTTTGACTTCATTATAAAGTACTTCAAAGAAATTGATACTTAATTCTTGTCGTAATTATCAATTGTTTTCTTTAACGGTTTTTTTCTTTATTTCGTCTCCTAGTCTCATCTATGGATGGCAGGTATCATCGGCTGTCGTGGTGACACAAATTACTTCGTTGTCTCACTATTGAGAGGTTCTAATATCCACAATAAATTCTATCTATGATTTTAAATTGAAGGCTGAAAGTTGCTATGCCTTTTCACCTTTTCCTTCTAGTTTTTGTTGATTTGTTACCAAATTTATTTAACGACAGTTCGCATCTGCTTTGAAGAGATGAACATTTTGATGGTTTGATATGTTTAGCTTAAGTTATCTGCTGATGTTTTCTTGACTTTGTTGGCTTGTTAATAGAACTTGAGTTTGACGGTAATTAACGTTTTTGTTGATTTTTGTTTTGTTTTTTTTTTGTTTGTCTTGTCTTGTAATCTCATTAATGGCAGGGTTTTTTTCCTATTGTGCATTAATTAATTCATTTAGTGATTTGCGTTTAAAACACATTTTTAAGCTAATTTACCAGCTATTTTCTAATATAAACCTTGAAAGTTGTTTTCACATCCCCTATTGTCAAACAATTAAATCAAGAATGTGGATAAGCGGGGGTCGGAACGTTATGTACAAACGCACATTACCGAGCCTCCTTGTTGAAATAAATATTGAGCAGCAGCTTGGAACATATGCTTAAAGTAGTAGAAATATATATATATATATATATACATATATATATATGCCTACGGGAACAATTTTTGAAATATGTGTTGGAATTAACTTCCAAAAGTAATTTGAAATATATTTTTAAAATGTTACAAACATCTGTTTTGCTGCTAAACAATACAAAATCTCCGCCAAGTTTATATATTTTCCTGTGATGATTTTTATTTATTTGAGTTGGTGACAGTAAAATTTTGCCTTGGTATTTTGTTGTAGAGAGACTGTTCCTAGTGTCTGCTTGCAAAGATTGTGCAAAAATTGTAAAGTTATTTTTAGAGATTCTAGTTGTTTTCAGCCCGATTCATTTAACTTCGATTTTTTAACGCCAGATTTTTTACTATTCTATCATATCAGACTTTTTATCCTAAAACCAGTCCACAATGCTCTACGTATCATTCACTTTGAGTGATAACAACGCTAAATTTTTGCACCCAAATATTACGTATTCCTGGTCTTTAATAAAAAAAAATAACATCAATTATAGAAATGATTAAAACTGGGATGTAGTGTTAGACGGATAAAATAGTTGGAGTGAAACGATAGAAGTTAAAGAAAATAGAATTGCAGAGGATGAAGAGCATCTCGGCGTTATCAAGGGGAGAACTGGTCTGTATGATTAAGCCAATGAAATTAGTGTTGCTCTAGTCTATACCTGGAATTATGAGAAGACCTATTAATTACAGCTGGGGGTAAACATTGAATTAAATTACACGGTCGAGAACCGTAGTTAAAGTCGAGGCGAATACTCTTCATAAGTCCAGCCAATTTATTTTTGTATACAAAAATGAGTCAAACTAAAAAGTCCGCCAATATTTGGGTTGGATCTCCGACTTGGGGATGACCTTCTCCAACTGTATCCAATGGTTAACCAATTGCACTACATGTCCTTAACTTTATAGGAAGTTAAAAACATGACTTTGCTACGGTTGCCAGCGTAATTTCAGGAAACATTTTATTGTCCAGCTAAGTTCCGGGACACGTTTTATTGTAAAGCAAAAATCCAGGAGATGTTTTATTGTCAAGCCAAATTCCAGTACACGTTTTTTGTCCAGCGAAGTTCCAGGACACATTTTTTTGTAAAACCAAACTCCAGGAAATGTTTTGTTGTGCAGACAAGTTCCAGGACACGTTTTATTGTCCAGCCAAATTCCTGAACACGGTTTATTGTCCAGTCGAATTACAGGACATATTTTTTTGTCCAGAAATATTCCAGGACACGTTTTATTCTCCAGCCAAATCCTAGGACACAATTTTTGTCGAACCAAATTCTAGGACGTTTGGTTTAGTTCCAGCCAAAGTCAAGGATATTAATTAAAGATCAGACAGATTATTTTCACACCAAAAATCTATCAGAGACAGTCTTTTCATGCCTTATATTGGTCGAGGCCGGTCCTTTAATAATTTTAGGTCTAAACTATGGTGTTGTCGGCCCGGTAAAATTGTCGAATATAACTAATGCAGACCTTTCCTATGTAGAAAATTTTAGGTTCAAAGATAGTATGAGCATAAGGCAAATCCGTTTGGAAACGGTCTCCCCAGCTATTATGATGCAAAAACTGAGTATGCTTACAAAAAAAATTCCCGACATTTTTTTGTGCCATTTCATGCACAGCAACGGACAGTAATAATGCTGATGAGAGAAAAAAAACTACATCCTTTATTTTTATTTGTGATTCGCTCAGTTTATTTTGAGCTTGAAAAGTTTTCCAACTAATTTTAAATAATTTACATTTTGCATAGCTGCGAAACAATGTTCACTTAGTTTTATGTTTCGTTTGATCTTCATTTCTTTCTCTATGATCATAAAATGCTTTTGAAATTTTCGATTTTCTCCTTTCTCAATTGTTTTTATATAGTTTTCGGCAATAAGTTTTTCTTGCTAATTGTATCTGCGAATTGCAATTACTGTCCACTTTTTTCTGGACACCTGATTTTATTAAAGTTTTTTTAAAGAATTGAATGAGTTTTCACAGTACAATGAATTCGTATCGAGGCGCTGTCTTTTTCGACTCGAAGAGGAGTGTTGTTGGAGCGTCTCTTTGATCGTTATTTTGAATGGAGTGAGCTTAAAACAGGAAATGAAGCGCGTAAAACCAAAGTATTTAGATCAAAGTGCTCGAAAGCAGAGAAAACAAAGTGAAAGCAAAGTAAAGGAATTTTTCGTGCTAACTAGAATTTTATTTGTTAAATGAGCTTGTATCGTTTATCTAAAGCATTAATAGTGCGATTTGTGACCAACCGATCCAAATAATAGTCTTTTCTGTTCAATTGTCAATTATTTTTATTTAAAACAATTTGCTTAGTTAAACTAGTTCTGAGCAATTTTTGCATTTTTTTAATAGTCACTCTACTTGCGTTAGTTGTCGTTCCATTGCAATTATATCTATCTTGAGTTTTTTGTTGAAGCTTAATGTGTAAGTTGGCACGTTTTGGCGTTTTTTTTCTGATTTTTTTGTGTTCTACCTATACTTTTGTTATATTAGGCCTTTATAAAAGGTGCCATTGAAGGCTATTCGGGGCACTTTTTTCTGAAAATTAAAATAAAATTCTATTTTTTTCATGTTTTCGTCCTGTTCCGTTTTTTTTAAAATATTTTTCGGTCAGGTATTGGGTGTGTTATGGCTTGAGCACAAAAACTATTGAATGTTTTTGCTCCAAGCAACTCTTTGGATATAGCATCTATTCTTTTAACTCTCATCGGTTTTCCCTATATTAACTTGTTTTGTCTTCTCTAGCTGTTGGTAGGCATATATTAAATGGAAACTAAATGTTCCGCATGGCCCACTGGCAACAGGTTTTTTTCGGGTTTGCAGTTTGGAGAAAAATGTTTATCGAATTTTCCATCATTTTTTGTTGTCAGATACTTTTCCATTGTTATTTATCTCGTATTTTTTTTCAAAATGAATAGCATGATTAAGAACAAGGTTCATTATTTAAGTTAGAGTGGTCCATTTTCTATTTGGAGTCGTTTCTGGATTACTTCTGGCTATGTTTTTAAGATCTGCTGACACATTTTGATGATTTTTAAAGTCAAATTTAAGCGATGATTTTGGTCACGCCAGAACAGGAAGTAGAGCGAAGAAGCAAATGTTTTTGTTCAAACGAAAAATTGTTTAAATACTTCTTTTTTTACTCCATTTTGGAATTGGAGTGAAAAGTGCACTCCAATTTCACTTTTTCACTCCAATTTGTTTTCACTCCAATTCTAAAATGGAGTAAAAATGCAATATTTTCGTTTTTAAAACTTTTTGAGCTAAATTTGTGGACAATCGGTCATTTGACTTCTTTTTTCACTGTTTCTGAAAATTTTTATTGGAGTTTTTTAATTAAATTTTTTCAAAAAATGTCATTTCGAAGTTAAAATTATCCAATTTTTTGGTTCTATGTTTTGTTTTTAGAAATGGCTCTTGAGTGGTTAGACACAACATTTTCAACAACCGAGAGAGGATGCCGAGACAGTACAGGGAACTGGAGAAACATGGAGAGAAGGGAAGGCCAGACAGCGAGACACGAGGGATACTTTCTAATGGGAAGCAGCGCTGGGATTGAGGGATCAGATGGAATTGTCACAACTGACATCTGTGTGCATCAGGGTGACAACTACTACATGGTAGAGTGGGGAGATGGAGTGACGTCATCAAGTGACATTTCACGTGACCATGGAAACAGAATTGTGGAGGTGTACACATCTGAGAACATTTACAGAGTGTTCGATATAAAAGGTTGTTCAATTCTTAACATTTTTTTTTGTTTTATGCATAGCCGCCATTGAGTTTTATCTCTCAACCTTTATCTTCCTTGGGCCCAAAAATCTTTAGTTACTCAATTCCGATCAAACTGACAATGACTTATCAAAGAGACTTGTCTTTCTCAATAAACCTCTATAGCTTACACTAGATTATTTTTTAGCATAGATCTGTGTTTCTTTCGTTGAAATGCTCGTGCGTTGATATCCCTTCAATCTTTCTGCTTCCGGCAAATTTTCATAACTTTGATTATTGTCAAACATTTTTAAAAAATAATTTAAACAGACTAAGAAATATTTAATGAATCTTCCTTCATGTCTTTTGAGAATTCTTAATTGGCTGCCCAGGTTTTGATAACCTTTTATGTTGCAATAAGTCTTTTGGATCTGTTCTGCTTATTCGTCAGGGGGTTTGATAGTCATAGATTTAAAAAGTTATTGAAATATTTTTAGGCGTTGAAAATTACTGTATGATTGAGCGCCTCGATTCCAGTCTCATTAGTAAACCTCAAGTATGGGCCCAGACACGGAAATCTGACATCGAACAGATCTCAGAACTCCTCGATTCTTTCTCAAACGTTGACAATCTTCGCAACCGCATCTCATACCTCATGATGTATGTACCCCCAGACCTCAATCATCCCAACGTTAACCCTGGAAACTCCGATTCCAATTACCCTGGATACTATGGATCATATGCGGGAGGGGTTGTGCCTGGAGGATATGGGAACGGTTACAACGGGTACCAGGGAATTGATGCGATGACGTATGAAGTACTCCTGCAGATGGCTCGAGAATTAGCCAAACAATACGTTCATCTGTTTCCACAATACACGTACGAAGAACTTGTGCAAATAACGACGGAACAATTGATTGCTGATGAGTTTTTTGCAGCAACTGGAATTGGACGTCGAGCTCGGAGAAGTGCCATGAGTGGACTGGACGCAACCGATGTCGTGTATCTTATCACTGGCGAGGTCACATCAAATACTGATCTGGAGCAGCTCAAAGATCAAAATGTAAATACGAATATTACTATGTTTGCACAGTTAACTATTCTCTACGCAGTTAAGTATTTTTGATCTCTTTAAGAGGTATTTCAATATTTCTATGGTATTGACCCTATGGTTTTGACCCTATAGCAGAGTAATTTTCCACAGAATCTTACAAACCATAAATGGGGGACTGGTATCGAAGCTTACAAATCATAGCAAGTTTATAGAATGAAGTTTTATTTGGAATTTAACGCTAATTATGGTTCGCTTTATAGTTGGTGAGCTTTGTCATCCATGGGTACATGTCTTGACTGTTTTTCAATCGCCCGCTTTTAAGTTCGAATTTCTAGCGTAAGTTGATGCCCGTGTCGAATACCCCCCCCCCCCCCCCCTTAACTTCCGCCTATTTTGATGAAAGAGTGAGGGGGTATTTTGTCAGAGTGGGGTAAAATGATCAAATTGTGGGGCTACAATGGGGGGCCTTCCGAGGATTACCAAATGCAAAAAAATAAGATATTGTAATGGATCTCAAACGGGCTGCAATGAGGAACTTTTGAGGAAATAAAACGATGTAAAGGCAGGATAAATGGTGGATGAATTGGGTTGCAGAAAAGTTGGGGGGTGTAAAATTTTGTATGTGAAAAATGGAGAAGTTCTATGGAGGGTTTGAAAGATGCATGAGTAAAATAGCAAAATGCTATTTAGGGTTTAGGGTAAAATAAAAAGTAGGGGCTGCAATGAGCTGAAATATACTGCAATTCGAGCATAAAATATTTTATGCATATACCTAAAGCAGTCAAAAATGACGTACGAGCTGTGACATTCATTTCCCTCAAAACACCCCATCCATTTTAGAATATAAAGGTAATGAACCTAAACTGAGTAACCGCCGTGTTGGCAAGACAATGAAATTGATATAACAAATTTTAATGAAGCTTGAAGGTTTTCCTAGAAGCATTGCCATTTACCCATAGGTCTTTCTCAAATTTTTGGAAAAAATAGTTTATGAAAACTTTCTCAACATTTTATTTCATCCATTGCCCATTGTCAAACTTCTAAATTAATCATTTAGAAGTACATGGGCCGAGGTGTCAACGCTAAAAAACACAAAATTATGTAAGAATGGCTTTGAATGCGTTCAATTTATGTAAGATCAACGCTTGAGCGTAGATCTTACATAAATTCCACGCATTCAACGCCAATCTTACAAATTTTGTGTTGAATACAGGGTTGATCTTACAAATTTTGCGTTGATTATACCGTAGATCTTACATATTTTGCGGTCAATTCAGCTTAGATCTTACATATTTTGCGCTGAATTTAGCGTAGATATTACAGAAATTCAACGCATTCAACGCCAATCTTACATATTTTGCGTTGATTTTAGCGTAGATCTTACATATACTGCGTTGAATTTACCGTAGATCTTACAAATTTTTCGTTGAATTTAGAGTAGATCTTGCATATTTTGCGTTAAGTTTAGCGTAGATCTTAAATAAATTCAACGCATGTCGGGGGATGTGCGGTGGGTGGGGTACAGGGGGGTACGTGGGGGTACTGGGGGGATGAGTAAGTACGTGCTGAAGGGCACATCGGATGGGGTACATGAGGGTGTATTCTGGTAGCCAGGCCTAATTTTTTTTGCGATTTTTTCAATAAATCAGAAACCAGTGGCTTGCAGGAGAAACTAGAAATTGTTGAAAGGAGAGAAAATTAGAACAAAAAATGAACAAATAAAATCGAAAAAGATTTTAGCTGAATTCAACGCAGTATTATGTACGGCCAACGCTAAATTCAACGCAAAATTATGTAAGACCTACGCTTAGAAACGTCAAAATTATGTGAAACGTGGTGTTACAGTCCAATTTGCAAAGAGTGCGGTTCCTAAGAAAAGTAAGGTTATGTGGCACAGTGGTTCAAGTCCATACCCAGAGTTCTACGCGTTGATTTTATGTAAAATCAACCTTAAAATATTTCGAAAAACAATTTTTGTTTGCCAACGTATAAAATGAAAACACATTTTCAAACAAGAACTTTTAGCGAGTCTAGTTTAATGGAAAAAAATACAAGGGTAAATAAAAGGGTCATCCGATAGCTAAGTATTCAATGTCTGCAAATCTATCAGGAGCACGTCGTCCATTAACACTTGTTCATTCTGAGACACGACAATGCACTTCAAAACAACTATAATGGAGCAAGAAAACCAAGTACAATGTTCCACACTAAGAACTTTGTATGTTTGGTTTTCTATAGCAAATCCAACTTGCAAGTTCTGTCTGTTAAACATTGTACTTGGCTTTCTTGCTTCATTACGGTTGTTTTGAATCGAATTGCAGTGTCTCGGAAAAAAAGAATTAATGGGCGACGTGTTTCTGATGAATTGGTATAAATTGAACACTAAGTTATCGAATGACACATTTATCTACACCTGTATCGTTTCTCTCAATTTAGACATGCCATGGTTGGTGTAACCTCAACAGTGTTGACTTAACTGAAATTCTAGGAATTACTAGTAATGACATAAATAACAATTGAGCAACTTTCAGTGGCCTCTGTGTTGTGCAAGTATATACCCGTACTCAGCTTCAAGTTGAACTCAGTACTGAAGCATAACAAATACATTCTGTTTTTTTTCCTGGCCCGTTCTATGTTCATGTCACAATTTAGAAATTACAGGGTCTCTGGCAGAGTGATTAATTCGAGCATGAAATTTGTTTATATGCCGCTTGACTGGCCATGCGTAATTAGCGGCCGAAGTGTCTCGGTGCATGACTAATTAACGAGTAAATTTGAGCGGAGCATTAACTAGACGCGGCGTCTTTTCATCTGAACATAATTGCTCCCCCGATGTTGTTTGCTCAAGTGGCAATTCAAACTCACTCAACTTTTGCTCTCCTTGAACGTCTCAAAACGAACAATTAATTATTCTTGTTCTCTTTCTCTTCTTCTAAAAACATGCTCGACGTGCAAATAATGTATTAAAAAAGAGGTATTAATAAGCAGAGGTTATTAATAAAGAGGTATTAAAAAGACGTAATATAGTTGATGTTTTAGACTGTTTTGGTTTTAAGTTGATCTCCAACTTCATCCCCTTCTCCAACGAATCTCACGTGCTTTCTCCCCTTCTCCATCTCCAAATCGCCAATTTCCAGCTCCAGCCTCAATTCCCAACTACTCCCACGTGATCCTGGCAGACAACACACGTGCTTCTGGCATGCAGTGCACGTGGTCCTGGCGTCACAAGCCCATCACGTCCTCCGACACCACCCTCCAGCACCATGTTCAGACTCGATGCTGAACATCTTTCCTTTTTCCCGGGAACCAGTCAAACTCCCAACGCAAGAGAAAGGCACAGATGTCTCAACAACGCAGTGTTTAATCTGAAGCAGAATCAAAGAAGGCAGAAGCCAAGGAAAAGCCCCTAATGAGTGAAACAAAGGATGAAAGGCCGGAGTAAAAGGAAAAATTGCAGAGAAGGACTTCAATTGAAGCGTTTTAATGCAATCAGAGTCAAACTTCGGAAGCAAAGCAATCTATTCAGAACCTATACAGAATTCTCTAAGAAATGATAAAATCAAGGCAGCCATATGACGATAACCTTCGCCAAACTTATCAAAATGAAACTGAATGTTGTCATCAAAATCTATTCAGAACCTATACAGAATTCTCTAAGAAATGATAAAATCAAGGCAGCCATATGACGATAACCTTCGCCAAACTTATCAAAATGAAACTGAATGTTGTCATCAAAATCCGTGAAAGCCAAGGAAAAGCCCCTAATGAGTGAAACAAAGGATGAAAGGCCGCAGTAAAAGGAAAATTGCAGAGAAGGACTTCAATTAAAGCGTTTTAATGCAATCAGAGTCAAATTTCGGAAGCAAAGCAATCTATTCAGAACCTATACAGAATTCTCTAAGAAATGATAAAATCAAGGCAGCCAAATGACGATAACCTTCGCCAAACTTATCAAAATGAAACTGAATGTTGTCATCAAAATCCTCACGTCTGATGATCTTAGTACTTTTAAGTTGGAGTCCTAGTTTATTTCTCAGAAACATGTTGTTTTTTGCAACTCGTGCGGGAGAGAGATCTTTTCTACGCATATTTCCCGCAAAAATAGTTTTCGTTGGCCAGATAGCATCGCGAAACTCCATGAACTTGGAACATATATTTTGTATTGATTTGTAATTCACATCATTGTCGCCGACTATGACAAAAACGTGGGTGAATTTTTTTGCATAGCCGACAAGTGCCATCAGACGATGACATCTACGACCCCCTTCGCCATCGTACGTAGTGAGTTAGTGATTGAGTTAGTGATTGGCAGAATGTTCAGAACCAAATCAATCTGAAGGATAAACTAGTGAAGTGAGAGAAGTGAAAGTAGTGAAGTGAAAGTAGGGAACTTAAACATGAACAACATCAATTAACATTTTTCGAAGCCCCCCCCCCGACATCACAACACACACACACACACCACCTCCCAGGAGATAAAGCCTTAGTTTATCACCCCTCTCTCCTGGTGATCGGGTTCTTGCCCCCCCCCCCTCTCCAACACCCCCCCCCCCCCCCCCAACACCCCCCACCCCCCAACCCCCACCATCCCACCCCAACACACACCACACCCCCGGTGATGAAGCCTTAGTTTATCTTAGTTTATCTCTCCTGGTGATCGGGTGCTCCCGGTGAATCGCCAAACTTCCCGGAATACTGTTCTTCACTTCGTTTATTAATCAGGAAAAAGGAAAAGAGTGCAGGACCATTTCTGAACATGGTGCTGGGCGTTGGTGCGGGAGGTTCTGATGGGCAAGCGACGCCAAGACCACGTGGAAGCAGCGCCAGAACCACGTGCGAGCAGTATAAGGACCACGTGCGACGCTCCGGGTGGGTATAAATTCAAATTGCGTTATATTTAGAGGGTTTCAATTTAGTCTCTTTTCTCCCCCATCGTCGCAACATGTACCACCAATCCCAATCCAGCAATCCAGCCCCTTCCCCTGCTACCTTCCTTCCTCCCCCCCTCACCACCCACCAAACCCGGCAACCAACAACATTTCAATATTTGAGACAGGTTTTGCCGTGAATATTCCTTACGGTACAATACTTATTTGAACATCCATGTCAGATTCGAAATTTTCACTACGAGGATTATGTACAGTATGTGTTAGTATCAAGTATGCTCAGAACAAATTCAACTGACGAAAAGTCAAGCACCGAAGAAATGCAGCCGCTGATTTTTCATGACAGTCTGAAAATTCTCTGTACATTCTTTTGGTCTGGTTTTACAATGGTTCAGTCCTGTTTGTAATGGAATACCAATGGTTCATTTTTGAAATGCAATCTAAGCAAAGTACGGGTATACCATCCATTATTTCAAAAATCTTTGAATTCTCTCATAAAAGAGTTTGATATTCGACAATTCATGGTACCGGCAAAAGTTACCAGTTGCGCTGGTTTGCTTGCTTTCATAATAAAATTTTGAAAGTTATTGCTATCTGAACGTGGAAAATACTATAATTTTTTTTTCTTTTTTTGCTGCAAATAAAGAAGCTAAAACTCAACTCAATTAATTTTATAAAAACTGTAGTAATGTCTCATTTTTTAAATTTCAAAAAACTGAAAAAGTGGCCTCGAAAATTCCTTATTTAACTTTTTGTGCAACGGAAAAACAAGACCTCATTTTGAGGCCGTTGAGAAATTTTCTTTTTTGAAAAATATTTTACAATTGAGTCATGTAAAAAAAATTGATGTCACCGAAGTTCATCGAACTTTTTTTAACAAGAGTTGTTTGCAAAAGAACGCATAACACGCAAAGAATTCGGTTTGGTTGGCCGTGATGCTTTCATTGCTTCTAAACACCGCTTAAACAGAACGATTTATTTTTTTTGCACCGTTTCCTGAACATATTTTAAATTTAAATTAGCGATTTATTTAGTTTTTATCTTGCTTTGACACTTCTATTTGTAATCAAAGATTGACCGGATGGATGCAACCAGATATGTCAGTTGGGGCACAGTACCGTGACTGCCTTTAAAAAGAAAAGGTGAATCTCCTCACAAATGAGTTTTGTAGCCTCTGAAGAATTTTGTATCCTCTGATGCTCTAATGGAAAATCAATCACCGTCTTAGAGCTCAAGCACGCTATACGATGTGCTAAAGCAGTGTGCTAATGAATAACCTCACTTCAACGTTAGAACAGTGAAAGACATGGCAAGCGGCGAGCCGCTAGTCCTTTTTGAAACCACGTTGCTAGTAAAGATATCAAATTATGATTATAAAAAGTCTGCCATATAGACCCACGAACTTTGAAAGGAAACTCGTTGCCTGCCGGCTATTTATACACACCAATGAACCGCTGCCAGAGTGCAAAGCACAGATAAAACAGGAGGCCAGCAAACAAAATGTTATCCATTACGGCCATAATTGCATTTTTTTCCGTTATGGTGAACAAAAATAACTGGGGGAACTAAATTTCTCAAATTGAACGAAATTAATGATCTTGAATTTTTTTTATCCTGAATACTGTCAAGTGAAAACTGCCATCTGAAAAAAAAATAGGGAAAGCGGCCAAGAGATGGCAACTGCAAAACGCATCAACAACTAAACCATCTAGAGAGTTACCGCTTTCGAAAACTTGAAAACAACTAAGTATGATCTAGCCCCGCCGTTTGACTGAATCCTATTATGCTTTTTTAATTATACGTTATTAATTGCTTTAGTTAATTATGAGACCGTCAAAAGGATTTAAGACCTTTAAAACCTAATCCTAACTTTAAAGATTGGAATCCGTGTAGCACTTGTGTGTCCAATCTGAACCTGTCAATTCCACCGAAAACTTGAATTTGTTTTGTGACTATCACAATCCAGGCTTGGGTGCCTGGAGCTGATTAATTTCTTCCACGCCCTTTGCGCTTCTTGCATTAGCACCCGGTGATTTTGCGGAGAGATTTCCAGACCGTCATTGTACCAAGAGAAAAATAAAATCGCAAAAGTTCTCAAAAGAGCGTTGCTTAAATGTTTTGTTGTTTTTGCTTTTTTTTAACTATTATTATTATTACTGTTATTATTATTATTATTATTATTATTATTATTATTATTATTATTATTATTATTATTATTATTATTATTATTATTATTATTATTATTATTACTATTATTATTATTATTATTATTATTATTATTATTATTATTATTATTATTATTATTAATATTATTATTATTATTATTATTATTATTATTATTATTATTATTGTTGTTATTATTATTATTATTATTATTATTTTTATTATCATTATTTTTATCATTTTTATTATTATTGTTATTATTATTTTTCATTACTATTATTATTATTATTAGTATTAGTATTATTATTATTTTTATAAATATTATTATTAATATTATTATTATTATTATTATTATTATTATTATTATTACTATTATTACTATTATTATTTTTATCATTACTATTTTTTTTACTGGCTAAAAAAGTCTAAACCTGATTTTCCTTCTGGAAACTTATGCAGAGGATTGAATCCGCCTGTATTTTTGCTTTCATATATCAACTATTGAAATATTCATTTTCAACAGAAATTTCAAAGACGTTAAGTGCTCAAAGTGTCTTTTAATGTCATTAAACATTAGATTACCGATGCAATATTTTGACAAAATTAAAATTTACCTGAAAACAAATAAAAATAACCTTGAGTTGATTTGCATTGCAGGCGCCTGGATTTCTGAAAAAATTCACTGAAACTTTCAATCTTGATAGTTAATATTTTCTTTTAGTCAGTTAAAGAAAAAAACGTCGGACGGAGGTATGCAATTGCATGAACAAAACTTTAATTCTCATGTTGTAAAATGAACTAATCATTATTATTCGGTAGACGCTTGGCACTGCGGCACAAAAGTAGACAAATAAAATATTAACATCTTGGGCACACGTCCCTCGAACAGTAGCTCGATATGCTTTTTTTCCCTCTGATACGCTCTATATTGTTTGTTGTGTCTTTAACGTTTATCTATGTCAAAATGACTTGGGAAGCAGCTTCAACAAAAACGTCTTTTTTCAATACTTGTCCTTTTCAAATATCAGGAAATCCCTCTGATACGCAAAATACTCAAGTCTGATACGCAAAAAACGCAAATCATCAAGAAACTGGAAATCATAAAAAAATGCGCTGAAAGAAGTACCTCAGATGTATTCTGTTGCGGATGCTCAAGAATCTCAGCGGAAACGATATATCAAAGCCTGGTTCTCCAGCTCTACGCTGGTCTAGTTCTTCGCAGGGTTCGATTTACTATTATTCTTGTCGAAACAATTGGTCACTTGGACGTATTAAAGGACTGTAACTTTAATTTCGCTGACTGATGCTAAGAAAATCCTTTGTAATAACCTATGTTCAATCTCGTGCTGGAGTTTCTAAGGCTTCAATCAGTTTTAGTAAGGTTGCTAACCTTTCGTTAAGTAAGCTCAACTAACTTAAAACTTGCAAGATCTTAAGATCTGGCAAAACTTAACAAAAAAGACTAAAGTTGTTAAAGAGTCAAATTTTAGTCTATTCCGAGTGCCAATAGCTCTGGTAACAGTTTCTAATGGTTCTGAATACAAAGTACTTTTACTATTCAAACAATTTGGTTCAAGTACATAATCAGGTAAATATCATTCATAACATCATTGCTGCTTGTATCTGATTGGTTCATCAAGAAAGTGATTTAGTTCATTGTTTACACTGTAAATTTCAAATTACTGCAATATTTACTTTCATTGGCATGAGCACAGATGGTCATTATGTAGCTCTAAATACCTCAAATGTATATTATTTGACCTGTAATGGACAGCTAAAATATCAAAAAATAAACAACTAAAGAAGCTTAACAATAATTTACAAAATATCAAAAAATCCAATTTTGCATATAATTGCTAATAGCCACATTTGTCGGTCTGATGCCATAAAGTTCATTGGTCCCAAGAATAGCTCTGAGTTCGCCCTAACTGTGTGCTATAAACTCGGGTTGCTCAGGTTTTCCTGAGGTGTACAAATTTTTGGTCCCAACTTTCAAGTTTCAGTTTTTTCAGCTTTTACCGTTTTTGAGTTTTGGCAAATGCCAAGATTTTTTCAGCTTCAAAAGTTATTTCCTGCTCTCTGATGGCTCTTGCTGATGATTTGAAGTGGCTCCATCATATTATAAATGGTTTTTTAACTATAGGCCAATCTCGCTATTATAAAAAAGAAAACATCTATAACATAACAGTGCGGTTCCTTGATCGTTTTTAAGTTCTGAGTAAAAGTCAATTTGATGTACCCAACAGGAGAAGACGGCTGATGATATTTCTAATTGGGTTGAAAACGACAGGCATGTTAAAACGAACAGAACCAACACGCTTTGTTGCATATTCCTTGGCTTAGGAAAAGCATATGACACTGTCAATCAGATAATTTTGTGGTGAAATTGATATTGTTATGGCCTTTGCTAGGTAACGTGCAAACCAAAAAAATCCTTGAAATTGAGGTCTTTATATCGAAAATAGAAGTAAAAGTCATCGTCGCAAGTTTTGTTATGAAGTCTGCCTCGGAGGTCCATTCTTGGACCAGTTCTACTTCTTAACCATAATAACGACACCGATTCAACGCTTAGAGACACAAAACTAGTTATCTATGCTGACCACACAAATATTGTGACGGGAAGCAAGAACTTTAATTTGTTCAAACCCTTCAATCGGCCCAGGAACAACAAATGATCGGAAAAAAGAGAATAGGCTCTGTCTAAACCCAAACAAAAGAAAAAAATACGTTTTAATGGTCCACCTAAATGTAGCTTTGTGAAGAATGCACTATTGTAAGGCAAACATTGAATCTGTGAAAGATTTCAAAAGCTTAGGTGTGTTTATTGATAGTCAATCAAGTTTTTGACAGCATGTGTTTCATAATTAAAAATGCTTTCTCGAATTCTTTAACCTCTTTTAGGCTGAGAAATGATCAAACAATTCATCAATTGAGCCAAATTTTTGTAGTAAGTCATCTGGAGACTGCAAATGGAAAGAAAAACTAAATGTGCTCAAGAATCACATGCCTTTTTGATGAACTAAAGGAATGATCTACTGAAAACATATTAATTTCAAACAGATTTCTGGTGTGCTGATCAAATTGGTCTCATAAAAAATTGAAAAACACCAATATCGAAAGTTGTACATATAACAAAGTGAACAGGGGAGCGGTTAAAAGACAACTAAGGCAAAAAATGTTGAACTGAATTTTGAAGGAAAAATTTGGCTACAAAATGGAATTTGTTCTTGTGAATAAATTAGTGAGTAAAAGAGAGGTATTTTTTAACCAGAACATAGTGCAAATCCATAGTAGGAGAACTTCAATGGAAGGCTTCAAAGTGTACAAAAATTATCTGGAAAGAGCACAAAAACAGAGCTTGACAGTTTTTATCAATGGGATGTGGAAAAAATTCAAAGTTTTCCGCATATATCGAAAAGAAGGCTTATCGGAAAAAGAGCCAAAACTTCGAAGTCATCTCCCTCAGGTGAATAAAAATTCAAAATTCTTCAGCCGAATGAACAATAAAGAATTAGAAGAGGCTTTGCTGTGAGTATTGTTTGCATTGCTATGGCTTGATTTCTATCTCCTCTAAAAAAATTTCCGGCGCTTGGTGCAGCATATTTGGAAAACTCCTTTCACACTTGAGATGTAAATTAAATGGTTATTTTATGCTATAATAGTTGAAAAAGTGGTACCACATCTGTTTGTTGTGTCTTAAATGCTGAACTACTTCAAAAAGAAAGCAAACCAAACAGACTGATAATTTTAGTGAACGGCAGCATTATTGATATTCCAAAGTGTTTTCACCGACTTCGGATACAGGTTCCACAAAAACACACAAAAACGTGCCTCGCTGTCCTTTTTTTATTAATTGTACTAATGAGACATCAACAAGTCCCTCTGATATTACGATTAATCATACTGTACTTGCAACAGTTGAGGCAACTTCGGCGCAAAATACTCAAGTTTGCAGTAAGTTATCTAGAGACTGGAAATCATAAGAATATTCAATTGTGCTAAAAGAAGTATCACAAATGTCTTTTAAATGGCCGTTTTATAATTTAAAAGTTGCAAAAGTGGTACCACTTCACATGGACGTTGCAAAGCATGCACCTAATAACTATAGGCCAATCTCGCTATAAAAAAATTTGAGAGTCATATCTACATAATAACAGTGCGGTTCCTCGATCGTTTTCAAGTTCTGAGTAGAAATCAATTTGATTTTCCCATCAGGAGAAGACGGTTGATGATATTTCTAATAGTGTTTGAAAAAGACCGTCAAGTTAAAACGAATAGAACCAGGCTTTGTTTTAAATCCCTTGGCTTAGGGAAAGCATATGACACTGTCAATCACAAAATTTTGTGGGGAAATTGTTATCGTTTTGGCTTTTGCAAGGTAACGTGCAAACCAAAAAATTCCTTGAAATTGAAGTCTTTATATCGAAAATGGTAAATATCGTAAAAGTCATCGTCGCAAGTTTTGTTATGAAGTCTTGGACCAGTTCTACTTCTTAACCATAATAACGACACCAATTCAACGCCTAGAGACGCATAACTGGTTATCTATGCTGACCACACAACTTTTGTGACGGGAAGCACGAACTTTGATTTG
Source organism: Convolutriloba macropyga (assembly GCF_964194025.1). Taxonomy (NCBI): domain Eukaryota; kingdom Metazoa; phylum Xenacoelomorpha; order Acoela; family Convolutidae; genus Convolutriloba; species Convolutriloba macropyga. The sequence goes on along the minus strand of NC_134473.1, from coordinate 1,069,825 downwards.
TTCAAACCTTTCACAAATGATCGGAAAAAAGAGAATAGGTTCTGCCTAAACCCAAACAAAAGAAAAAAAATGCGTTTTAATGGTCCACCTAATTGTAGCTTTGTAAAAAATGCACTTTTGTAAGGCAAACACTGAATCTGTAAAAAATTTCAAATTCTTAGGTGTGTTTATTGATAGTCAATCAAGTTTTGACAGCATTTGTTCCGTATTTAAAAACGCTTTCTCGACTTCTGTAACCTCTTTTAGGTTGAGAAAGAATCTAACCTCCGATCAGTTGAGCCATATTTTGAAATTTTTGATGAAGATCATTTTACAAAATAGAGTTCTTATCTATGGGAAAGTTCTTAGAATTAGTGTGAAATATTGAAAACCTAAGCAAACGCCTAATTAATATTATTTTTCATTAGCAAAAATTAATTCGCTTATATTTTTAGAGAGGATTATACACACAAACTTTAAACTATATTCTTCGCGAAGACAGCAAAGTTGAAAAAGACTTTTAAGGTTGCTCTCCTGTAGACGAAGAGAAAATAAGAAAACTTTTAAACGTAGTTTTAACTATCGAAATCAAATTTGTCGAAGACGTAAAACGTCTCTCAACAAGCACGAGATATGTAAACTGGTGCACACTTTTTAAGAGAATTTCTGTTGAAAGATACTCAGGAAATGCGATTTTGGTTCACCAAACAAAATCCAAAAACTTCTTTTGGTTCTTTTTCTAATTTTATTGTATCAATAACAGTCACATAAAATAACTACTTCACCTCTAGAAGCATTTCAAAATAGTGTACTCCTCGTTTTTGCGGTTTTATTTTTTTTTTTCGTTTATTTATGTAAAAATGCTTGGATGCTTTTTTGGTATGCATTTTGTAGAGTTTCTCTTAAAAAGCATGACTTTAAAAGTAAAAATTGAAAGAAAGCAGAAAAAAATTTGTGCTAGTTTCAAAGATCCAGATCAGTCTTTGGAGGATAATTTACACTATTTTTATAAGCTGATTGTGTGGTTGTATTTGCCACCAAAAAGCCAACAACACTGAATTGAATCTTCAACAGCTGCGTTGTTCGTTGTGCCACTCTAACCTTGCCAATAGGTTAGGACCTTAGAATTGTGAAAAACTAAAAGACATGGAAAACACGGAATGTGGCCTGTGCGACAGAAAATAAACCCACAGAGTCCGTGTGAAGAAGAAAGTGAGAACAGACAAAACCAAAATGCAAGGCAAAAGAGGGAGAGAGTGACACTTATTGAGAGAGAGAGAGAGGGAGAGAGAATTTGTGCGCCCTGAGAAATAGAGAGTGATAGAGGATAAAGTCGACTTAAAAAACTTGCGAAAATTGAAACTGCAGATTTGTTGATTTTATTTTATGCTTGATTTTAATAAAGTTAAAGCTCATGCGCGAGTCAAAGTTTGATTGCGGCTGTGTGAAAAACACTGGTAAATTGAATTGTAAAGAAGTGAAAAGTTTGGGTCCGCAAATCTAATTGATCTACTAAAGAAGATTGAAACTTTAGAAGCGAAACTGGAAAGAGTTCCCGCAGAGCAACTAGGATTGTATACATACGCAAATTTCCGATACTAAATGATATTTAGAGCATTGAAAACATGAAGCATAGAAGGCTTGTTTGAAGAACTTTGCGAATTTGTCCCATGCCTAAAAAAGTTTTGAGTTTGTGTTTGAGAATATATCTGGAGGTTCTGCCCTCATCGTCATTAGTCGCAGTGATGGATTCAGTGTCTATCTCGCTCAATTTCCCACTTCAACTCTGTTAAGAATACTACACTCTCAAACAAATCGGGTCATCTCTTCAACTTTTTTGACACTCAAATTTTGCTATTCATTCTACATACGTACTTTTTTCCAGTAGTAGAAAGTTTTTGATCAACAACGAAAGTTTGAAGGCTCAAGTTTGCAAACAAAAATTTTGAGCCACATAAGGAAAAATTTTGTTTTGAATAAGAACGTGATTGGTGGTCTATAGTTTTGTGTCTGTAATGAAAACTCTACATGTTTTAATTTGTGTGCTTTCAACGTTTAAGTTAAGTTTTGTTTTAGGTTTAAATTGTCTGGATTAACTTCTTAAAATAAATTTTACACTTATATTTTACAATTTTATTGAAGGTATTTCGTTGCATATGATGACAGAAATATCCTAACAGACATTGACAAATTGTTTGATACATTTTTGTAGAGCGCAGGTTAAAAAGTTTGTATTTTCATGAATAGTTTTAAGCACGACTAAATGTTTAGAAGATAAATAGGTTTCTTGAACACAATGTTAGATAGGAAGACTTTATGCCCACGCTAGGTAGATGACCCTTACAAGAGAAAATTGTTGAGGCCATTAGAAAAAGAAAAGAGATATTTGGTGAAAAACAAATGGCTATTTTGCTCCAGTGTCTCGACAAGGAATAAGTTTTTTGCGACTCTAATGAGGAAAAGAGTCGGAAGTTTTTGAATTTTTGTTTAGAAACTTTGAAATTTTTAAGAGACTGAGTCTTTTTTTAAAATGATATCTGATTTAACGTGAGCCGAAGACTTGTAATTAAACATTTCTGAAATCAATGAGTCAGCAAATGAGAAAATGTTTGTCTTGATGCTTTTGAAAGGACCTCCTCGTGGGTTTGACAAATTTTTACGCCGGAGAAATACGGCCAAGATAAAACCTTGGATGAAAATAAACGTGTTTTGATTATTTTTTTAAGTATTTTGGTTGAGTGTGAACGACAATAAAAAACAGAGAAAAACCTGCATCCGCTGCTTTACCACTGATCAATCTTGTTTTAATGGTCACAAAAATGTGTCATGAAACAGTACCGAAAGCTAACAAAGAAAAATCTATTTCAAAACTAGCTTTTTTAAGGCAAAAAATAGCTCACATCGCCACGATCGGTTTCGCTAACAAGAAATTTGCTTCCCATGCAAGAAAAATTAACAGAGAACAGTTTTCGCTTTTCGCCGAGTGTGAATGGTGTTCAGCATCAATTTTTCATCATGGCAAACCAAACTATATGATTAAATTCAATAGTAGTTTGCTCGTTTGATTCATAATGCCGAAAAAACACACTTTTCTATCTGAGAAGAAGGCAATTTCGAGTTTTTGGTAGAATTAACCATGAGAAACTAAAAAAAATGTTCTAAAATGAGCTTTGTTTGTTCCCATTACGCCGCAGAAGTATAACCAAATGTTCACGGAAAAATACGCCCGATCTGTGTATCTCTTGTTCGTTTTTCCTATGTTAATGCAATGAAGACAAAATTTCAAAAAATAGCCAGTTTTATCAAAAAACAGTTAAAATGGAGGGGAATTGAGCAACCCGTGTTTTCAGAAGTGTCCAAATTTTAACTGCGATTTTAAAATACAAACTATGTATCCTTTTTTTAACGCGGTATGTATAACGAATCTGCTCGTTTTATGTATCTCTTTTTCGCACGCAACACAACTCGTATTCGCACTACAATCCGCAATTAAGCCTAATTTAATGCGAGTTTTGGAGCATAAAACTGTTTATTACAGCTTTATTACTAAAATTAATACTTTATTACTACTTCATCACTACTTATTAAAGTGTTCCTACTCCGGTTCAATACTATTCTTAAATCTCTGGTGATCATAAACGTTTCCGAACTGACTTTTGTCACACACGTGACACAATATTTGCCGTGGTTGCTTAAAACGCTCGAAATTGGCAATCCTTATACAAAAGTAGAAGAGGAGAAACAAAACTATTTTAAAGATTGACAGATTTAGAGCTGCAAGGAAAACCACTTTTCCGCTATGATATATTGTCCGTATTGCTCAAAGTGTGAGCATGCAACAATAGAGTGCATCTAGTCTCTGATCCGTTCGTTATGCACTAATATCTTTCTAGACGAAAACCATGGTGAGAGCTCTATGAAAGGCTTAGATTGGCCATAAAAAGTTATCATTAATCTTATGACATATGGGTGTCGTACCGGGCAACATGGTGCATCTATGTGCTCATAGGGCCAAAATGCTGAAAAAAAAATTAAGACTGTCTGTATTGCACATAGTGTGTGCCTGCGACAATAGTATAGAAGGCAACAAAACTGAAATTTGATCAAGCGCTTTAATAAGCAAGTTTTGATTTCTTTCACAAGCATTCTTCACTTCTTGTTCCACGGGTGATTGCTAGTGTGAAGGGTTTTTTGTGATTATTGCGATAAATCTTACAACACAAAATGCCTGATGTCAGAACAATCGTCAGAAAAATCAAAATAATGAGAAACCTTTTTTGGGCAAGGAATTTATTGGGAAAAAATCAGATTCGACTAGTGAAAACAGATAGACCAGTAAAAACTTGGATTCGACCAGTGAAAATGGATTCAGCCGTTGAAAATAGATTTTGCCAATGAAAATAGGTTCGGCCAGTCCCAAATTGACATACAAAGCTTTTTTAGCCAGAGATTTTTGGAGAAAAGTCAGATTTTGTGGCACTGGGACGTACACCATATATGCCACAAAATAGATTCCTACATAGTCCCACATTGACAGTCACTTGGCTGCATTCTGTGGTTTATCGAGCCGAAATAGTTATGCAACTGCCAGAAGTTCTAGATACGTCTAGTTAAAACTGACCTTTTCAAGATTTTTCAGTTTGATTTTTGTGGTTCATCCCTCATCTTTTTGGGCTGGTGACCGGCGATGGCTGCGTTACTGACATAAACTACAGAAGTACTGAATCCGATATAGTACGGCCCATTTAACAGTTCTCCGGAGGAAACAAAACAACTAAACCAAATAAAAAGAAATCAGTAGAAATGCAAATAGAAATTCAAGTTTAGAAAAAGATACGGCCAGTCCTACATGCGGCCAGCTTCAAGAATTTGAAGCAGCTTTTGGCGTCTCAAACATTTCATACATCTTTTAGTTTTTAGCTTCTTAAACATTTTAAGCATCTTTTAGCGTCACAACCATTTCAAACATCTTAAAGCGTCTTAAACATTTCACACTTTGCCGCAATGTAATCCGGGGGGCTTCGGATTAACACGTGATTTTTGAAAATGTTTTGAAACAAGTGTACCGACAAGTGAGTGAAGTGATATTCAGAGAGCTGCTGCATTTAAATTTGATTGCACAATTGTTCTGTTTTCCTAATCTGGGTTGTTGCTTATCACAGTTGTCATTAGGGTAAGTTTTATAAGCTTCAAAGCGTAATCTCTGTATTCGGCGATTTTGGGTTTTCTTATAACATTATATTGCTCTTCCAATTTTATGATATCCCATTTCTCACAGAGATAATCGTCCAGCAGATAAGTGAGGATGACATCATTTTTTGTCGGTTTTAACGCATATCGGATCTGCTGCTTGCTCACCGTTTAAGAAAACGCCTTTCTCAGCTGCTCATTCACGGGAAAAAACTCATTTAAGAATTTTGTTGCGGGCTTGCCGTCCAAACTAGTTCTACGTTTGATTGCTAACATCAGGAAGAGTATCATATCAGCATCTGGTATTTGCTGAGGTAGTTCAAAGAAAACGTTTTTAAGGTAGTTCTCTTCGTGGATTTCATTGGCAAGGCTGAAAAAACGATCTGGAATTTTTATTGATATTGAATTTTTGTCCAATCTTATCAACTTTGCCACCGCACAGCAATCTCGAAACCTGTATGCCAGAGAAGATATGCGACGCTTCCTGTTATTGTCATCGAATGACTCATTGGAGGCCTTGACAATTCTAACAGTCAAGGGGGTCGACTTTTCTTTCGTTGGTATGCTTCTGAGCAAAGATCAAATGGGTTGGGTGGACTAATGTAGCTCTCTGATTGAAAATTAGCTGAAACAGAAGAAAATTGAACAAAAATATTGATCAGCTGTGTTATTTTCTGAAACATCTCACAGTTATAATTTTGCAGACTGGAGCTTGAAATTACAGTGAGGTTACAGAAATTTTTAGAAGTTTCTCAGGCTTTTACTTGTATTCAGGCATCATTGTCTTGAGTTAATCTATAAAAAAATGAAAAACAAATTAATTTCTGAAAAATCCCTCAGTTACAAAATAGGGTTATGGAAAAAGGAATTGCCATCAATTGAGTTTCTCAATTGTCGCTTATCTATTTTTCATCTATATGGTCTTTCACGCGGTCTTTTTTCCGTTTTTTTTCAACAAGTTTTTATAAATCTATAGATTCCGCCAGGCGCCTGTCTCGCATGCACGTCCAATTTGCAGGTCTCGGTTGTGGTAGTCGATTACTTGGGGCTCTTGTTGATGCTCTATTTGAACTGCAATGCGCTGCAGAAGGGAACCTTTAGTCATCACTGTTTCTGTTCGCATCTGATCATTGATGGTTGATGTCCTTGTATTGTTGTCAATCAACGGTGGAGGGTCACTGACTGAGCTTGCATTCTCGCCGACAAAATGTAACCGCTCATGAACCATTCTTTTTCCTTTCTGAAGCCCAATGATCGTTGTGCAGGGGCTGTCCTTCGTGATCATGGCCGTAACGGGCCTGCGGTGTGTGTTATGCATTTTCGAACGAGCAACTTTTGGCGCTATACGGCAAGCTCATCGGGGATCTTAATTGTCCCATTTTTGAACCGCCGCTGATATGTCTCCGCAACTTCCCACAAAGAATTGATAGTTGCCCCTTCCCAAATTTTTGTCAGTGGATCCAGCACTTGAGTGTTTTCTTTAACTTTAAAGAAGTTGCATAGCATGGTGAGGTTTTTGAATAGATGAGAGACTATGAAGACAAGAAGTCTACTCAACAATGAAATAATTTTAAAAGTGATAAATATAGAACACACTATTGCTTACAAAACGAAGATTAAATCAGTTTTTATTTTGACAGTGATACTGTAAGTCTCTTGATTGACTAATGATTTAAATTGAGTCGGCTGCACCTGCCAACTCTCAAATTTTGAGTCTACATGTTTTGGCACCTATAGTTTTGAGTCTAAATGTTTCGCCGCCTGTGGTTTGACGCTATAGGTTTCGCCAACCACAAAACAAAAAGAAACTGTTTGGCTAGTTAAAATTGAGATTGTTAACATCAAGTGACATTTGCAAGTTAGAACGTTAACATAAAAATGTAAAAAAAATGACAGTCAATCTAGCTCCTATTGTGCGGCTGTCATATCAAAACCCAGTTGTTTTTCACATTCTCCACCTCAAAATATACTTCAAAAGCTCCTCTAATTTCAAAGAGCTGCTCACATTGAGATTGCATCTTCAAAATATGAACTCGTTTTATTTACTGATATTGCCCTCAGCTTTCAGAAAACTTTTCACTTTCAGTGTGCATCAAAAATTTTCAGTTTGCAATATATAAAATTGGCTTTCAACTTCTTTTCGTTTAGAACGTGGACTATTTTTTTGCTAAGCAATACAATTTGAGCCAACACATGACAATATGCGGAGAACAAGGAAAAAAGTAGTTGCGGAAGTTCTGTGCATCTTATTTTGAAAACAGGTGGGATAACACCAATTACTTGGACCATGAAGATAGCATGGACTGCAAAATCTCCAACTCTGTTTCATTGTTTATAAATTGGTTCCTTTTTTCTAAATGATTATTATTGGTTCCTTCTTTATAAATGGTTATTTCAACCCTGTCTCAGTGCAAAGCTGACACTTGGCATTGGAAATTGTATTAGAATTTACAATGATTTAGTACCACCCTCCCAGAGAAAAATTTCAGAGAAAAGATTTCAGAGAAAAAATTGGGTTAGAATCTCTCTGTAGAATGATATTGCCAAGGACTGAACTATTATCCAACAGAAAAAGTGAGGCTCTGATTGATGGTTTGACACGTCTAATTCATCGTCAAAGGTAGCTGTAATTGCTGAGGGATTTTCAGAGAATAAATTTATGCTGAAACACTTTTGGCTAAGTTTTGGTGTTATTATTTATGTGATGCTCTGTTTCACAGTCTTTATCAGAACTGAAGAAAAAGTAATCTAACATGAAAATTTTTGATTACAGACCATAAAATATAAATATGGCAATGAAAACTAAATTAAGGAAACACACGTACAACAGTTCAAAAATATACAATGACTAACAGGGAAGGTTTTTTGAGCCATGCTATCATTTCCGTTTCCTGGCAGGTCCTCTTTTAATTGAAATTTTGAGTATATATTCAAGTTGCCGTTCAATGGCCTCAAAACGGGTTCTTGCGTGGCTGGAAAATGGGACCCGATGAGGAAGACGGCATATTTTGCTCGTAGAAATCGTTCAGATCCAATGCTGCATTGATTTGCTGCCAGATAATTTTATCTGTATTAAGAGAAGTGTATTAAGTAGTAAAGTGCGCCTAAAATCATATGTATTATAAAAAAATTGTCGATGAGTCAACTGATCACAGACACTCACATTTTCATGTAGATCCTACAAGCAGTTGAGTAGAAATGACTGCGCCTTGGTTCTCAAATAATTGATTGACATTCAGCCAAAGCTGCTGCAGATCCATTTTCTCGTCACCATTTTGCAAATAATCACATGTGATGTGTTTTGCAAGAGCTGGCAAAATTGACATTGAACTGGTAACAAATGCGTATTCCTCTAAAGACCTGATCTCCTGGCTAGAAAAAAAGCAATTATAAAGCCTTATAATTTTTTTGTACATCATAGTCAAGAGTTTTCTGGAAAATTGAATTTTGTTTCTGAAAAATCCTTCTGCTGAAAAATTGGGTTAACTACTACTGTTTGATCAGCCAAACAACTCAGCCAAAAGTGTTAGGGCAATATAAATTGTGTGAGACAGCACAAAAAACCTTTGTCCAGCCTCGATCTGCACTTTGCGACAACCTCCGCTCAGCAACGAATGACTACCGAAGAAATTGAGCTTTTAAAATGATTAACCATGTAACAACTAATAATTCTAAAGTTGATTATGAATATAATTAGGGTTAATAATTATAGACTTTAGGCCAGGTATTTATAATACTTAGGAACTAACGGTTGTCCTTCAGATTCGTATTCTCTGAACAGTTTTACAATGGTTGAGGTACCTGACACCACAAAAACCTACCTCTTGCCACACAAAAATGTTATTGCTTTGGAATTCTAAGTGAGGTTCCTGTTTGAGATCGCACCCTCCTAGCTAAAGAAAGCTATCTTCTCAACACTTGATGCTTGCTTTGTATGTAGAAAAAATCTATTCTACTGATGAGCGAAAGAATTTACAGCGACAAAATAGGCGCACCAAAGTTGTTCAACGTGTTTTAAGCTAACAACCAAAAAGAAGGAAAGAAAATCTGTGATTAAACAATAATAATTATCAAGTGAATTTTAAAGGAATCATAATTTGATACAAGTTAGATTATGAGACAAAACTTACCGCTGATGTCGAAACCGTCCGCATAGAGAGGATTCCATCGAATTCTCCGTGCGCTGAACTTTTGGACAGATCTGACAGGTGACATGTTTTCCTCCGAACTGTTCATCTGAAGCAAAAACTGAGATATGTAAGTGAAAAAAAGTGTTTCCAAAAAGATTTTTGATTTTTTTGAGAAATCTCTCTTGTTATAACATCTCATAACAAAAGCCTGATAGATGTTTGCTCTTAGGCTAATGTAAAATCCGATCAATTGAAAAGCAATTTTAATTTTTCTGAAAATTCCCTCATCTTACCATACCTTTTTTTCTTTTCACAGTCGCCATTCGTGAAATCACTTCCCCCTCGCTACTTGTTGTTTTATCTTCCAGTTCCATAGAGAATTGTTTCGGCTGTTTTGCACTCTGCTGTCGCATGTTTTTTAAAGGCAACACACATCCAGTGCATTGACTTAGGTCTTGAATAATAATAAAACCTATTGCCCAGAGAGAGTTTACTAGTTCTGTGTTGCACTCAAATTTTTGGCAAATTTCTTCAATTACATTGAGTAGTTGATTTGTCTCCTTCCTGTCCAAACAAATCATGGCTTGTATGGTTGTTCCAGGCATATGAGCAGTCTCAAATTTCACTTTCCCAAAAGCAGGCGCAAAGGTCTCTTTGGATGGCCCTTGAGTAGGCACAGATGTCGCGTTGGATGGTCCGGGAGCAGGAGAAATGGTAGCATCGAATGGAGCGGGAACACATAATTGATTGTCGTCGGTAGGCTCAGTTTCAGACAGCTCGAATGGTCATTTGATCAAATCGTTTAGAGCATACCTTAGGGCCACACTCAGCAGACATTCGCTATGAAATTGACCCTGAACGTCTTTTAGCTCTTATTTTGGCTACTATTTTTTGAATTCCTTCCCCAAGTCCATCAATAAAGGTTATTTTGTTCGGAAATTGTCCAAAACTGTGAGTGCCAGCAATATAGCGCTTAATGTTGCTGTAGTCTGGATATACCTGAACCGAAATTTAAAATCGTCGGTCCTCGCACATAACGATTCAAGTGTGATTACGCAGGTTGTGTCCGTTTTTTGTCCACTGAAAACAATTCCTGCGACAATTATCAATTTTTTGTTGGTCTTTTGCTCCACATTTATGCTTCTTCAGAGTAGAGTTTCTCTTGAATGGTTGATGACATCCTAATAAAAGAAATTTGCAGTTAATAAATGTGTTGTCTTACTTAATTATGATACAAATTGTGTGATTAAGCACATTAGTCGTTTTTTTTAAATTAGTAGGTTTGATTATTGTAAAGATCATAAAATATACTAACGGATAGAGTGGAAGGGTTCTGTGTATTTAATAGGACCTCCAGGTTTCTTTCCAATAGGCGCTGAAACAACAACGAAACAATGGAACCGAAAAAGTTTTTTGAAACCTTTTCCGAACAGTTGTTTACCCCGTCACCAAAATTACCTATTTGGGATTATATAGAAAGTGGGCCAATTTAGCCTATTTTTCTTTCTGGATTCTCAAAGCTGAAGTCCGATTAATTTTTTCTGAAAAATCCTACAAACGGAAAAAAATAGATAAGGGCACAGCCCAAAAGGTCTGCTAACCATTGCCGACCGAGATGTTCTTGTTTTCCAATGGTGAACTTCTTTTGGACATTGTACTTTCTCTGAAAAAAGATTTTTTTTTATTCGTTCTTGTTGCTTAAGATGAAATACAATCTTCAGATTAAATCAACAACTCTTGAATAATAATAAAATCTTTTTCCCAGAAAGAGTTTACTAGTTCTGTGTTGCACTCAACTTTTTGGCAAATTTCTTCAATTACATGGAGTAGTTGATTTGTCTCCTTCTTGTCCAAACAAATCATGGTTTGTGTGGTTGGCCCAGGCATATGAGCAGTCTCGAATTTCACTTGCCCAAAAGCAGGCGCAAAGGTCTCTTTGGATGGCCCTGGAGTAGGCACAGATGTCACGTTGGATGGTCCGGGAGCAGGAGAAATGGTAGCATCGATGGACCGGTAACAAATAATTGATTGTCGTCGGTAGGCTCAGTTTCAGACAGCTCAGTTCGAATGGCCATCTGATCAAATCGATTCGAGCATACCTTAGGGCCTCACTCAGCAGACCTTTGCTGCAAAATTGACCCTGAACGTCTTTCAGCTCTTATTTTTTGGCTATTTTTTTTAATACTTTCTCCAAGTCTATCAATAAAAGATATTTTGTTCGGAAACTGTACAAAACTGTGAGTGCTAGTAATATAGCGCTCAATGTTGCTGTACGCTGGATCTACCTGCGCTGAAATTAAAAATCGCCGGTCCTCGCACATAAACCCTCTAGTGTGATTACGCAGGTTGTGTCCGTGTTTTGTCCACTGAAAACACTTCCTGCAATAATTATCCATTTTTTGCTGATCCTTTGCTCCACATTTATGCTTGTTCAGAGTATAGTTTCTCTTGAATGGTTGATGACATCCTACAAAAAGAAATTTGCAGTTTATAAATGTGTTGTTTTTTTTAAAATATGATAAAATTGTGTGATTAAGCACATTAGTCGTTATTTTTTAAATTAGTAGAATTGATTAATTTAAAGATTATAAAATATACTAACGGATAGAGTGGAAGGGTTCTATGTATTTAATAGGATCTCCAGGTTTCTTTCCAATAGGCGCCGAAACAACAACGAAACAATCAAACCGAAAAAGCTTTTTGAAACTTTTTCCGAACAGTTGTTTACCCCATCACCAAAATTACCTATTTGGGATTATATGGAAAGTGGGCCAATTTAGCCTATTTTTTTCTGGATTCTCGAAGTTGAAGTCTGATTAATTTTTTCTGAAAAATCCCACAAACGGAAAAAAAAGATAAGGGCACAGCCCAAAATGTCTGCTATCCATTGCGGACCGAAATGTCCTTGTGTTCCAATGGTGAACTTCTTTTGGACATCGTACTTTCTAATTTAGAAACAATCTCACAATCTAATTGAATGGGTTAATGTGAATGATAACGTGAATACCAACTATAACATCTTCCTAACTGGTGTCTGATTGGTTAATCAAATAAAATGATTGCGGTTAATATTCACACTGTAAATGTAAAGTAGCTGCGCAATATGGTTTTAAAGACAGAAGCAATAAATGTTTTTACGTAGTACTAGATGTCTTGAATATCTGGAATTTAAACATAAACTAAAAACTAATAGTTCACGTAACTAACTTTAAAAGAAATTCAGCAATAATTAGACAATATATGAAAATATGCACTTTTGCAACAAAAATGTGTTAATAGCTACTTCTGGGTCTGATGCAAGAGTGTTCGTGAGGGTCCATGAAAAGTTTAGAGGTTACCTTAACCAGATTCTTAAACCATTGGTCTCTCAGGTTTTCCGTATTTAAGAAATTTCAACTAACTCAGCAAACTTTGCCGATTTTAGCAATTTAGCAACATTTAATTTTGAGAAAGAATAAAGCTGATCAAGAATCAAATTATAGTCAATTTGAAAACCAGCTGATGTGGGCAACAATTTTTTCAGGTTCTAAATTGCACACAAATTCATTATCTAAGAAAATGGGTTCAGGTAAATATTAAGATAGATATGATCTATATCATTATCATAACCCTTTCCCGATTGATTAATCAAGTAAAGTGAATTAGATCAAAGTTTAGCCTTCAAATGTCAAATAACTGTGCAAAGAGTTCTATTGACAAAACACGATTGATTAATACAAAGCATAAGATGCCTTAAACATATGGCTTTTGACTATAAATAAATATCCAAAATTTCACGTAATTAACAAAAAGAAATTGAACTACGAATATACAATGAATTCAAATGCGCTTTTTAGCAACAGATATGTGTTATTAGCCACACATTTGGGTCTGACGCAAGAGCGGTTCGCGAGTTCCATGAATAATTTTGAAGTTACCCTAATAAAGTGCTTAGACCACTGGTTGCTCAGGATTTTCCTGCTCAAAAGTGCTGTATCCCCCACAGTCAAATGATTGTACCATTCTTCAGTCAAATGGTAGTTTATTTATTTTGTATTGCTACATTACTTGAAGCTTTCTACAAAATCGTTCACTCACGTGGCATTACAACCTCGGCCATTTTCTTTCATCCTTCTGGAGACATGCCTGCTTGATTAATCACACGAATTCCTGGTGTCCTTCAAAGGACATTACTACATTACTGTTGTGGCAATACCTGCAGGGTTTTCGATGCTTTTCAGAACTTCTGCTGCTCTGTCGGCAACAGGAAAATTTGTTTTTTATTGTGCTGATTGTAGCCATTGTAAAACCGTTGACGAATCTGTTCAATGGAAGACTTTTTCAATTTTTACGTCATGTTTTTGCAATATCTGCATCTTGAGAGGAACTCTGTAAAATTGCCTTGTGAAGTTATAAGTTTGGAATTGACGTGTGTCTGATAGGTGCTACGCGTCAGTTTCCTATCACATGGGTGGGTCTTACAGATATGTCAAGATGCAGACTGCTGTTTTTGACGCATCTGTGAAAATGTGGAGTGTCAAGTTTGTACATCCGTTTTGGAAATAAAATTGATTAGTCGACATCGTCCATATTTCTCTCAACTCACAACACTAAATGATGAAAAAATGTGAGTGCTCTGCTGGTTCATGCTTGTTTCATTGTTTCTTAAATAGTTTCAATTAGAAACCGCCTCCATATTGCGAATGCTGAAAATATACCAAATTGGTGGAATGATGCTAAAAAAAAGACAGGACAATTCTTCGAGTTTTTTGCTGGAATTTTCTGCTCAGTTCCTCGACAGACTTTGAAACTGTTTGTGTCTACTTTCCAGTGTAGTCCAAGGATTGAGGACGATTGTGGGTGGGCCGGGACAAAGTGTTGATTTGTCTGCCTGTGGGATCTGTGAATTGAATTCTTTGTCACTCGTTATCGATTCCGTCAAATTTAATCCACCTTTGATGAGAGGACGTTTCAAACCTCATCGCAAATTTCGATTGCTTCTTGAGGTGTTTTGACTGACATCAGAGATTTGCCCATGTAGAAGATTCGACAAAAATTTTGTCGCCTTTCATGATACTTTTTTCCGCTTGATATAAAGCCTGAAAAGCACAATTTTGTCAAGCTGCTCGCCACAAAAAAATTCCAAATTTACATGTAGACTTTTTTATTCTGCTCTGAGACTTCAAAAACCAGAGAATTTGTAAGCCTTGGCTGTTATGGCTTGAGGAAGCATATTGAAGAAACTTCGCATCTATGTCGGCGGAAAGCACTATTTGGTGTTAGCGGAAATTTTCTATCCTGCAACAGCTCTGGTCCGAATAGAAGATTGTCCTTGAGGGCAACATATTGAGAATTTACCGATGCGTTGCATACTGTTCTCTTTTTTTCGGGATTATATGCGTTGATGACTGGATTATGTGGCTAATACCATTGAATCATGTCTCTGGTATCGTTCAGTTGAAATTTTTAATTTTTTCAAACATCTCCTGCTTTGACATCTTTTTCACTGGTTTCCTGATAGCTCTTCAGTAGCTCATCATCTTTTTGTAGACGTTGTTCTAGGAGCTTGAATTACCTGAGAGTCGAGTAGAAGTTTTTTGGTAACTTCACCTCATCTTGCCACAAAAATTGGGGAGTTTGTATCACATATAGCTAGCATGTTAGGGCCTAGATCATCATTCACCAGTTTTATGTGCACCACAAGGAGTCTTCCTTGTGTGATGTTTGTTGCTTCTGCTGTTGTTTATGTAGCCTCCAACTGCGCGATGTAAGACACTATGCAAGAGTTTGTTATGTCGTCTGCCATATTTAGGCACACTACAGGTTCTAATTTAGCAATTTTTCGATCAATGACTTGGGCTCAGCAAATTAAACAAACCTGAGCTTCGGCACAAGCTCTTTTCGAACATTCAGTTTTATTGACTTATTTTTCTTGTAACTCCAATGGAGTGCTGCCCACCTTTGAATGGACATTCCGAATTGTTTGGTTTTTTAGAATATTCAACGTTGGTTGCAAAAGTATTTATTCTCGGTTTTTTACAGCTTTGAAACTTAGTGCTTCTCTGAGCTAAGAAGTCTCCATATATGAAAGCTGTTGATCCGAACCAATATTTGAGAACAATCAAGTTCGCTGCCAGAAGTTGATGACCCTGTAGGTGTCGTAGCAATCGCTCTTTAAGCTGAGGGGAAGTTTTCTCGTTGCCGAACTTTGAAATCCATCTGATTCAAGTTCAAGCAGAAATCTAAGCCGAGTCAAAACGTTTATTGTGTTTTTAACTACGCTTGCAAAACCAACAATGCTACTAGAGTCATCGTGTCTAAGTGGAAGATGACTGTTTACCTTCATAAATTGAGCTTCAACTCTGACTCTTGGTACGCCAAACGTTCTGCAGATTACTTCAGAAGCTTGTTAATATAATTTTGATTTGAATCCCGATCTCGATATTGCCACTTTTGCTGGAACAGTGAGGAGAATTTTAGGATACTGCAGTTTTCTCAGCATCTCTTAACGGTTTGGAAAGCACAATGACATCAAACAGTTCTGCCTAATCGGGTCACTTCATGGGGTCTCCTGAGAACCCTGTTCGCTTGAGTGTTTGTAAAACTCTTTGATCACAACTCGGTGGCTATTCTTTTGCTGGGATTGTTGGGTTCACCGTTGTTTCGTTTTGACTCTTCATCGTTTTTTTAGGAGAGTTGTGCTTGGGACTCTGACTTCTCGGTTGCCGACGATCCGTGCTGTTAGAACGTCTTCTCGGCCGAATGCGTTTGTGGGTCTATCAATCGTATTGATTTAAGGATTTCTGGTTTCCTAGCAATACCGGAAGCACGCAGATGCGTTGAGAAATCCTATACTCGATTGGAACAGCTTATTAGTTTTTTGGGTAGGCGCTAAAACGTCTTTCAACCGTTTCCTCTGTGACACTTCAAGGGGGTGCAACCACAGCAATTGAAGATAGAGTACGGCTGGGGCCAGACCATTGGGTCATTGAATCTGCCAAGTCTGCAATTCTTCCTAGCTTGCGTCTTGGTCCAAAACTTTATAAGTTGTCTGCCTGTAACGCAGACGCTCTTGATTTTTCTTTTGTCTGATCAATTTCAGGACGACTTTGCTCTTCGTCAGCCTCAGCTTTCTTTTGTTCGTTTTTGAGGTGCCGCTCTTGCTGTCGCAGACGCTGTTTGTTTTCTTGTCGTTGCAACTTCATACGTAATTCTTATTTTTGTTGTTGTTGATGCTGCTGCTGAAAATGTAAACGTAACTGTTCTTGGCGTCGACGTTGTTCAAAATATTCACGTTCAGTTTCCATCTGATTCTGACACTCTTGCAATCAGTGCTCTGTTTCTTTCCTAGCTCTTAACATTTCGAGCTCTAATTCTTTGATCTCGTGTCTTCCTTATGACTGATAGTTGTTAGCGCTGGGTTTTTCCTGCTTCGGTGTGTACCAAAATTACTGAAAGAGACCTCAAGTTTCTTTCCGACATTTTATGTCACTTCATTTCCAATCTCAACAAAGGTTTCCTTTGGGTGCTTCTCTCCTGCAGAGGTTGATGAAACTAAAGTTGTCTTTTTTCCAGTCTCTGTGGTTTGGCCATGCTGTTCAGTTACATCGTGATAGCAACTCTTATCGCTACTAAAGCTGAGAATCCTTCAACTCCGATATCTGGTTGCAAGAGCTGAAAAATGTCCGTGTCTTTTGCGTCTAGTTGTTCCATTTTGTTACACAATGTTTTCTTCAGAGAATCACTTATATTCTATGCTTCTTACTCTTTTTTTCTACAACTGACGCCTCGGTTTGAATTAAGTTACTATCTTGCGACAGTTAGTGCAGTCGCGGAAAAAAATTGATGCTTAACTTTTTCGTCGTGACACTGCTCAATTTATCCAAGTTTTTGTATTTATACGACCAACCGATTGAATGTCTTTTTCCTTTCGCCCAAATTTCGCTCAGAGTCGGCGTCCAAATTTTTCAAATACTTTGTCTACAGTAGT
Organism: Convolutriloba macropyga; assembly: GCF_964194025.1. Taxonomy (NCBI): domain Eukaryota; kingdom Metazoa; phylum Xenacoelomorpha; order Acoela; family Convolutidae; genus Convolutriloba; species Convolutriloba macropyga. Next base: position 1,052,557 of record NC_134473.1, on the reverse strand, counting down.
TGCTGTCCGTTGTCCTCGAGCTCATAGTACGACTCAAAGAAACATCGAAATTCTCTTTTCACTGTTGTGTTCTGGGCGAGTGACTTTATAAATCGCAGGAGGTCTTTCAAATATTATGAGCAATTCAGCTTGCTCACTTTCTAGCGTCTTAAATTGGCCTGACATATTGTAGTCAGAAGTTTTCCAATTTTTATCGTACAGATTTCGTTCTTGTTCACCAAAATGGATTGACAATAAGTTATTGTTCGTGTTGTTACGGCGGACCAAATGTTGCGGCTTCTCAAGGGTCTCAGTGGAACCGAATTATCACAGTCGTGTTCTCAACTTTTACAAGTGAGTGGCAGCGTACTTGTGTGTCTTTGCGTACCTCTGGCGAGAAGAAACTCATATTACGAAGCCAGTCAGCGGGTTAGTTGGGCTTCTTTTCAATTCTTCAAAAAACACAAAAAGTTTCATTTGAAGCTCGGTCATTGCAAACCGATACATGGGTTGAAAAAAAATGCCTGAAGAAAATTAAGTTTGAAAATTTTTTTTATCTCATGTGACTGTTATGTTTCTTCGAAACAAATGAACAATGATTCTAAATACTGTTTAATGTCGTTTCGTAATCGCAGTAATTTTTACTATTTATCAAAAATTTGCCGTCTAAACTTTACGTCATTGCTAACATAAACTTTTTGGATCGTAGTATATTGAAGATTCGAACGGCAGTTCTTTTGCTTTTTAACTTGTTTTGTTTCTTTATATATTTTATCAATATATTCACATGCCTAAATTAATCATTTTAAACTGCAGGATAATTTAGAACATTAATAATTTTAAAAGTTAAGACTCATGAAATTTTCTTGACTGACCTTTTTATGCAAATTTAATGAGAAATAATTTTTTGGCACATAATTTGATGAATATGAAGCGTTTTTTTTTGGATCGCAATTGTGTAAATTCAGGAAACATTCATCAAAAACTCGGGCCGGTTGATTAAATTTCTACATTTCCTAGAAACTGATTGAATTTCAATTTTTTAAATTGTGTGATTATATCAGCACTTTTAGCTCACAAATATTGCTTTATTTTGGTTATTTGCGCACACTAATTGAAGTTGAAAGATTTGATCTGTCATTTCAAAGGTATCTGATCATGGCTATATACCAAATATTGATTAAACTACATTTAGAAGTCAAATTAATTGTTGTTACTATGTGGTATTTGGTAGTTTAATTCATGTCTGAAGGCTTTTTAGATTAGAACGATTTACTAGCTCAGATTTGCTTCCGTTTTCGTCTGACGATTGTTTTGGCTCCAAAATACTTTGTACGTTTATTTTTTGTTGAGCAAACGATAAAGCTACAGAACACAGTTTCTTCCATTTTTTTTTAAAAAATTTACGTCGGCCTGGTTCTTCATTGGATTCCAATTGACTAACAATCTCGTCAAAACTATTAGTCGCTCGGTTGCTTTAAAAGACTAACTTTTCTTTTTGATTGAAGTTAGGAACCTCCTGAGTGAAAACTGATGTCCAATCTCCTGCTGAAAATTGTTAGGCTTCAGTCAGTGTTAGGAGTGATGGTAACATCTTATAAGTGTTGCTAAAATTTTATAAGTGTTGCTAACTTCTTATAAGTGTTGCTAAGTGCTCAACAAACTTGAAAAAACTTTGTCAGTTTTAGCAATCAAACGAGACTTAATCTGACAAAGATCAATGTTGATCAAGAATCAAATGATAGTCAATTTGAAAAACTACTGATCTCGTACCAGTTTCTTCAGGTTCTAAATTTGAAACATTTTCACCATCTAAATAATTTGGTTAAAATGAATAATAACGTGAATATCATCTATAAAATCATCCTAACTGGTGTTTGATTGGTTAATCAAATCAAAAGATTAAGGTCAATATTTACACTGTAATTGTCAAGTAACTGCGCAATATGGTTTTAAGGACAAAATCCCGAATGGTTATTACGTAGTATTAGATGTCTTGAATATCTGCCATTTGACCATAAACAAATGACTAAGAGTTTACGTAATAAATATTGACAGAAATTCAGCAATAATTAGATAATATATGAAATTATGCACTTTTGCACCAAAAATGTGTTAAAAGCCACACATTTGGGTCTGATGCAAAAGCGTTCGTGGGGTCCATGAACAGCTTAGAGGTTACCTTAACCAAAGGCTCAGGCCATTGAGCGCTCAGGTTTTCCCTTCTTAAAGTAGGTGGGAGTGGACAACTTTGGAGTCCCAACTTGTGAAAATTTTCAGTTTCGACCATTTTTGAGTTTTGACAAATTCTAAATTTTCCAGCATCAACAATTAGCTCTTGCTATCTGATGGCTCTTTGAAGCTGATTTGAACTGGCGGGTACAGTTGCTATGACACGCTTGCTTGGAAAAAAAAAGATAAGACATGCTACTTTAGATCGATAAAGTGTGCACGAACTCTTCAATATTCTATTTTATCGAGAAAAGTGGGGATAATTCTGTGCCTTCTGATTGTACAACGAGCCACTACTACTACTATGCAGACAAGATTGGTCAAGCAGGTGAAGGCTCTTTTAGCCGACAAAAGCGGGAAAGCCCTCCGATGTATTTTGAATACCCCGCCAGCGTAGATGACAGCCACACGACTGATAACTCGACAACTAACGACGATGAATTGGCCAGACTACTCAACGACGAATCGGCTCTGGCTGATGTGGCCTTGGCAATCGGAGATTTCCGAAACAACTTGATGATTCCTGATGAAACTGTGGCTCTCAGTATAATGCTTCAAGCAGAGAAAGAGTTCGGGGCCAAAATGTACAATATAAACTTTTGCTGAGATGTGTTTTCCCTAATACCTTCCCTATCAGATGAAGAAGACGTAATTCATTTACTCTTTATGAATAAGAAACCCTTAAAAATATATAATTGTCCTAGTACACTTTCGTGAATTTCATTCAGCCTTCAGCCCTTTATCATCTACCCGGGTCGAGGTTTTTGGGTAAATTTTCGTAAGAAATGCGGTGAATGCGGTGAATTTTCGTAAGAAATGCGGTGATTGCGGTGAATGCGGTGAATTTTCGTAAGAAATGCGGTGATTGCGGTGAATGCGGTGAAAAAAAATAATTCGCCGCTTTTCACCGCATTTCTTACAAAAATTCACCACCAAATTCACCGCATTTCTTACAAAAATTCACCGCATAGACTATTATGGCAAAATAATGTAAGAAATGCGGTGAATGCGGTGAAAAAAAATAATTCACCGCTTTCTCTCAAGCGGTGAATTATTTTTTCTCACCGCTAGATGCGGTGAAAAAAAAATAATTCACCACATTTCACCGCATTTCTTACAAAAATTCACCGCATATGGTTTCCAAAGTTTACTCAATCTGATTTAAATTCACAAGAATTAACAAACACGTAAGTGACAGTTGGCGCAGTGGAATAAGCATTGGAAGGCATGCAGGAGGTCAGAGGTTCGAACCCGTGTAGGGACGATTCTTTTTTGTAACAATACTGCGAACGCGGTGAAAAAAAATAATTCACCGCGATTCACCGCATTCACCGCAAAAAGATGTAAGAAATACGCGGTGAAAATTATTTTTTTTCACCGCATTTCACCGCATTTCTTACGAAAATTCACCACCAAACCTCGACCCGGGTATAATTTTAAACTGAGTCTCAGCGTACTTCTGGCCAGCAGAAGCTCAAATTACGAAATCAGTCAGCGCGATAATTTCACTTGGCCTTTTTTCAATATTTCAATAAACAAAAAAGGTTTCTGTTTGTTTTGAAGCTCGACTTTTGCAATCTGTTGCTGAGTTGAAAAAAACGCCTGAAAAAAATTTTAAGTTTTGTTGAATTTTTAATTATCTCTTGTGACTCCTAACGGTCTTCGAAAGAAATGAATATTGATACTAGTTTTGGCTTGGTGTCGCTTCCTAGTGTTGCAAATATTTGTACAATTTGTCAAAAGTTTCACAAATAAACTTTACCTCATTACTAACGCAAACAGCTACAAAATCATATTTGGGTTTTGTGTTGGGTCATATTACATTAAACCCATTACATAATTATTTGTTCAGAGGAGTAAAATGATGTAAGAGTTGGGCTGCCAAGGGGGGTAAAATGGTGTAAGAGTGAGGGAGTAATTTGTTCAGAGGGGATAAAATGATGTAAGAGTTGGGCTGCCAAGGGGGGTAAAATGGTGTAAGAGTGAGGGGGTAATTTGTTCAGAGGGGATAAAATGATGTAAGAGTTGGGCTGCCAAGGGGGGTAAAATGGTGTAATAGTGAGGGGGTAATTTGTTCAGAGGGCATAAAATGATGTAAGAGTTGGGCTGCCAAGGGGGGTAAAATGGTGTAAGAGTGAGGGGGTAATTTGTTCAGAGGGGATAAAATGATGTAAGAGTTGGGCTGCCAAGGGGGGAATTGGTGTAAGAGTGAGTGGGTAATTTGTTCAGAGGGGGTAAGATGATGTAAGAGTTGGGCTGCCAAGGGGGGAATTGGTGTAAGAGTAAGTGGTTAATTTGTTCAGAGGGGGTAAAATGATGTAAGAGTTGGGCTGCCAAGGGGGGTAAAATGGTGTAAGGGTGAGGGGGTAATTTGTTCAGAGGGGGTAAAACGATGTAAGAGTTGTGCTGCCAAGGGGTTTGAAATGATGTCAGACTGAGGGGTTAAATTGTTCAGAGGGGATAAAATGATGTAAGAGTTGGGCCGCCGGGGGGGGAATCGGTGTAAGAGTAAGTGGGTAATTTGTTCAGAGGGGGTAAAATGATGTAAGAGTTGGGCTGCCAAGGGTGGTAAATGGTGTAAGAGTGAGGGGTTAATTTGTTCAGACGGAGTTAAATGATGTAAGAGTTGGGCTGCCAAGGGCGTAAAATTGTGAAGGAGTGAGGGGGTAAATTGTTCAGAGGGGGTAAAATGAGCTCAGAGTTGAGCTGCCAGGGGGGAGGGGAGAATTAAAATGGTGTAAGAGTGAAGGGGTAGTTTGTACAGAGGGGATAAAATGATGTAAGAGTTGGGCTGCCAGGGGGGGGGGGGTTAAACTGGTGTAAGAGTGAGGGGGGTAATTTGTTCAGAGGGGGTAAAATGATGTAAGAGTTGGGCTGCCAAGGGGGTATAATGGTGTAAGAGTGAGGGGGTTATTTGTTCAGAGCAGTAAAATGATGTAAGAGTTGGGCTGTCAAGGGGGAGTTGGTGTAAGAGTGAGTGGGTAATTTGTTCAGAGGGGGTAAAATGATGTAAGGGTTGGGCTGCCAAGGGTGGTAAAATGGTGCAAGAGTGAGGGTCTAATTTTTCCAGAGGGGGTAAAATGAGCTCAGAGTTGAGCTGCCAAGGGGGGTAAAATGTTGTAAGAGTTAGTGGGTAATCTGTTCAGAGGGGTAAAAAGATGTAAGAGTTGGGCTGCCAAGGGCGTAAAATTGTGAAGGAGTGAGGGGGTAATTTGTTCAGAGGCGGTAAAATGAGCTCAGAGTTGAGCTGCCAGGGGGGAGGGGAGAATTAAAATGGTGTAAGAGTGAAGGGGTTATTTGTTCAGAGCAGTAAAATGATGTAAGAGTTGGGCTGTCAAGGGGGGAGTTGGTGTAAGAGTGAGGGGTTAATTTGTTCAGACGGAGTTAAATGATGTAAGAGTTGGGCTGCCAAGGGTGGTAAAATGTTGTAAGAGTGAGGGTCTAATTTTTCCAGAGGGGGTAAAATGAGCTCAGAGTTGAGCTGCCAGGGGGGAGGGGAGAATTAAAATGGTGTAAGAGTGAAGGGGTAGTTTGTACAGAGGGGATAAAATGATGTAAGAGTTGGGCTGCCAGGGGGGGGGGGTTAAACTGGTGTAAGAGTGAGGGGGTTATTTGTTCAGAGCAGTAAAATGATGTAAGAGTTGGGCTGTCAAGGGGGGAGTTGGTGTAAGAGTGAGTGGGTAATTTTTTCAGAGGGGGAAAATGATGTAAGGGTTGGGCTGCCAAGGTTGGAAAATGGTGTAAGATTGAAGGGGTAATTTGTACAGAGGGGATAAAATGATGTAATAGTTGGGCTGCCAGGGGGGGGGGGGTTAAACTGGTGTAAGAGTGAGGGGGGTAATTTGTTCAGAGGGGGTAAAATGATGTAAGAGTTGGGCTGCCAAGGGTGGAAAATGGTGTAAGAGTGAGGGGTTAATTTGTTCAGACGGGGTTAAATAATGTAAGGGTTGGGCTGCCAAGGGTGGTAAAATGGTGTAAGAGTGAGGGTCTAATTTTTCCAGAGGGGGTAAAATGAGCTCAGAGTTGAGCTGCCAAAGGGGGTAAAATGTTGTAAGAGTTAGGGGGTAATTTGTTCAGAGGGGGTAAAGTGATGTAAGAGTTGGGCTGCCAAGGGAGTAAAATGGTGAAGGAGTGAGGGGGTAATTTGTTCAGACGGGGTAAAATGAGCTCGGAGTTGAGCTGCCAGGGGGGAGGGGTGAGTTAAAATGGTGTAAGAGTGAAGGGGTAATTTGTACAGAGGGGGTAAAATGATGTAAGAGTTGGGCTGCCAAGGGGGTATAATGGTGTAAGAGTGAGGGGGTTATTTGCTCAGAGCAGTAAAATGATAAAAGAGTTGGGCTGTCAAGGGGGGAATTGGTGTAAGAGTGAGTGGGTAGTTTGTTCAGAGGGGTTAAAATGATGTAAGAGTTGGGCTGCCAAGGGGGGTAAAATGGTGTAAGGGTGAGGGGGTAATTTGTTCAGAGGGGGTAAAACGATGTAAGAGTTGGGCTGCCAAGGGGTTTGAAATGATGTCAGACTGAGGGGGTAATTTGTTCAGAGGGGATAAAATGATGTAAGAGTTGGGCTGCCAAGGGGGAATTGGTGTAAGAGTAAGTGGGTAATTTGTTCAGAGGGGGTAAAATGATGTAAGAGTTGGGCTGCCAAGGGTGGAAAATGGTGTAAGAGTTAGGGGTTAATTTGTTCAGAAGGGGTTAAATGATGTAAGAGTTGGGCTGCCAAGGGTGGTAAAATGGTGTAAGAGTAAGGGTCTAATTTTTCCAGAGGGGGTAAAATGAGCTCAGAGTTGAGCTGCCAAGGGGGGTAAAATGTTGTAAGAGTTAGGGGGTAATTTGTTCAGAGGGGATAAAGTGATGTAAGAGTTGGGCTGCCAAGGGCGTAAAATGTTGAAGGAGTGATGGGGTAATTTGTTCAGAGAGGGTAAAATGAGATCAGAGTTGAGCTGCCAGGGGGGAGTGGAGAGTTAAAATTGTGTAAGAGTGAGGGGGGTAATTTGTTCAGAGGGGGTAAAATGATGTAAGAGTTGGGCTGCCAAGGGGGTATAAAGGTGTAAGAGTGAGGGGGTTATTTGTTCAGAGCAGTAAAATGATGTAAGAGTTGAGCTGCCAAGGGGGGGGGGGTAAAATGTTGTAAGAGTTAGGGGGTAATTTGTTCAGAGGGGGTAAAGTGATGTAAGAGTTGGGCTGCCAAGGGCGTAAAATGGTGAAGGAGTGAGGGGGTAATTTGTTCAGAGGGGGTAAAAGGATGTAAGAGTTGGGCTGCCAAGGGGGGTAAATTGGTTTAAGAGTGAGGGGGTAATTTGTTCAGAGGGGGTAAAATGATGTAAGAGTTGGGCTGCCAAGGGGGGTAAATTGGTTTAAGAGTGAGGGGGTAATTTGTTCAGAGGGGGTAAAAGGATGTAAGAGTTGGGCTGCCAAGGGGGGTAAATTGGTTTAAGAGTGAAGGGGTAATTTGTTCAGAGGGGGTAAAAGGATGTAAGAGTTGGGCTGCCAAGGGGGGTAAATTGGTTTAAGAGTGAGGGGGTAATTTGTTCAGAGGGGGTAAAAGGATGTAAGAGTTGGGCTGCCAATGGGGGTATAATGGTGTAAGAGTGAGGGGGTAATTTGTTCAGAGGGGGTAAAAAGATGGAAGAGTTGGGCTGCCAAGGGGGAGGGGGGGGGGGTAAAATGCTGTAAGAGTGAGGGGTTTTTTGTTCAGAAGGGTAAAATGATGTAAGAGTTGGGCTGCCAAGAGGGGCGGTTTAAAATGGTGTAAGAGTGAGGGGATAATTTGTTCAGAGGGAGTAAAATGGTGTAAGAGTTGGCTGCCAAGAGGGGCGGTTTAAAATGGTGTAAGAGTGAGGGGATAATTTGTTCAGAGGGGGTAAAATGGTGTAAGAGTTGGGCTGCCAATGGCGGTATAATGGTGTAAGAGTGAGGGGGTAATTTGTTCAGAGGGGGTAAAAAGATGGAAGAGTTGGGCTGCCAAGGGGGAGGGGGGGGGGGGGGTAAAATGCTGTAAGAGTGGGGGGGTTTTTTGTTCAGAGGGGTAAAATGGTGTAAGAGTTGGGCTGCCAAGGGGGTATAATGGTGTAAGAGTGAGGGGGTTATTTGTTCAGGGCAGTAAAAAGATGTAAGAGTTGGGCTGTCAAGGGGGGATTTGGTGTAAGAGTGAAAGGGAAATTTGTTCAGAGGGGGTAAAATGATGCAAGAGTCGGGCTGCCAAGGTTGGAAAATGGTGTAAGAGTGAAGGGGTAATTTGTACAGAGAGGATAAAATGATGTAAGAGTTGGGCTGCCAGGGGGGGGGGTTAAACTGGTGTAAAAGTGAGGGGGGTAATTTGTTCAGAGGGGGTAAAATGATGTAAGAGTTGGGCTGCCAATGGGGGTATAATGGTGTAAGAGTGAGGGGGTTTTTTGTTCAGAGCAGTAAAATGATGTAAGAGTTGGGCTGTCAAGGGGGGAATTGGTGTAAGAGTGAAAGGGAAATTTGTTCAGAGGGGGTAAAATGATGCAAGAGTCGGGCTGCCAAGGTTGGAAAATGGTGTAAGAGTGAAGGGGTAATTTGTACAGAGAGAATAAAATGATATAAGAGTTGGGCTGCCAGGGGGGTTAAACTGGTGTAAGAGTGAGGGGGTAATTTGTTCAGAGGGGGTAAAAAGATGGAAGAGTTGGGCTGCCAAGGGGGGGGGGTTAAAATGCTGTAAGAGTGAGGGGGTTTTTTGTTCAGAGGGGTAAAATGATGTAAGAGTTGGGCTGCCAAGAGGGGCGGTTTAAAATGGTGTAAGAGTGATGGGATAATTTGTTCAGAGGGGGTAAAATGGTGTAAGAGTTGGGCTGCCAAGGGGGTATAATGGTGTAAGAGTGAGAGGGTTATTTGTTCAGAGCAGTAAAATGATGTAAGAGTTGGGCTGTCAAGGGGGGGTTTGGTGTAAGAGTGAGTGGGTAATTTGTTCAGAGGGGGTAAAATGATGCAATAGTTGGGCTGCCAAGGTTGGAAAATGGTGTAAGAGTGAAGGGGTAATTTGTACAGAGAGGATAAAATGATGTAAGAGTTGGGCTGCCAAGGGGGTATAATGGTGTAAGAGTGAGAGGGTTATTTGTTCAGTGCAGTAAAATGATGTAAGAGTTGGGCTGTCAAGGGGGGAATTGGTGTAAGAGTAAGTGGGTAATTTGTTCAGAGGGGGTAAAATGATGTAAGAGTTGGGCTGCCAAGGGGGAATTGGTGTAAGAGTGAGTGTGTAATTTGTTCAGAGGGGGTAAAATGATGTAAGAGTTGGGCTGCCAAGGGTGGAAAATGGTGTAAGAGTGAGAGGGTTATTTGTTCAGTGCAGTAAAATGATGTAAGAGTTGGGCTGTCAAGGGGGGAATTGGTGTAAGAGTAAGTGGGTAATTTGTTCAGAGGGGGTAAAATGATGTAAGAGTTGGGCTGCCAAGGGGGAATTGGTGTAAGAGTGAGTGGGTAATTTGTTCAGAGGGGGTAAAATGATGTAAGAGTTGGGCTGCCAAGGGTGGAAAATGGTGTAAGAGTGAGGGGTTAAATTGTTCAGACGGGGTTAAATGATGTAAGAGTTGGGCTGCCAAGGGTGGTAAAATGGTGTAAGAGTGATGGTCTAATTTTTCCAGAGGGGGTAAAATGAGCTCAGAGTTGAGCTGCCAAGGGGGTTAAAATGTTGTAAGAGTTAGGGGGTAATTTGTTCAGAGGGGGTAAAGTGATGTAAGAGTTGGGCTGCCAAGGGCGTAAAATGGTGAAGGAGTGAGGGGGTAATTTGTTCAGAGGGGGTTAAATGAGCTCAGAGTTGAGCTGCCAGGGGGGAGGGGAGAGTTAAAATGGTGTAAGAGTGAAGGGGTAATTTGTACAGAGGGGATAAAATGATGTAAGAGTTGGGCTGCCAGGGGGGGGGGGGGGGTTAAACTGGTGTAAGAATGAGGGGGGTAATTTGTCCAGAGGGGGTAAAATGATGTAAGAGTTGGTCTGCCAAGGGGGTATAATGGTGTAAGAGTGAGGGGGTTATGTGTTCAGAGCAGTAAAATGATGTAAGAGTTGGGCTGTCAAGGGGGGAATTGGTGTAAGAGTGAGTGGGTAATCTGTTCAGAGGGGGTAAAATGATGTAAGAGTTGGGCTGCCAAGGGGGGTAAAATGGTGTAAGGGTGAGGGGGTAATTTGTTCAGAGGGGGTAAAACGATATAAGAGTTGGGCTGCCAAAGGGTTTGAAATGATGTCAGACTGAGGGGGTAATTTGTTCAGAGGGGATAAAATGATGTAAGAGTTGGGCTGCCAAGGGGGGAATTGGTGTAAGAGTAAGTGGGTAAATTGTTCAGAGTGGGTAAAATGATGTAAGAGTTGGGCTGCCAAGGGAGGAATTGGTGTAAGAGTAAGTGGTTAATTTGATCAGAGGGGGTAAAATGATGTAAGAGTTGGGCTGCCAAGGGTGGAAAATGGTGTAAGAGTGAGGGGTTAATTTGTTCAGACGGGGTTAAATGATGTAAGAGTTGGGCTGCCAAGGGTGGTAAAATGGTGTAAGAGTAAGGGTCTAATTTTTCCAGAGGGGGTAAAATGAGCTCAGAGTTGAGCTGCGAAGGGGGGTAAAATGTTGTAAGAGTTAGGGGGTAATTTGTTCAGAGGGTGTAAAGTGATGTAAGAGTTGGGCTGCCAAGGGCGTAAAATGGTGAAGGAGTGAGGGGGTAATTTGTTCAGAGGGGGTAAAATGAGATCAGAGTTGAGCTGCCAGGGGGAGGGGAGAGTTAAAATGGTGTAAGAGTGAAGGTGTAATTTGTACAGAGGGGATAAAATGATGTAAGAGTTGGGCTGCCAGGGGGGGGGGGGTTAAACTGGTGTAAGAGTGAGGGGGGTAATTTGTTCAGAGGGGGTAAAATGATGTAAGAGTGAGGGGGTTATGTGTTCAGAGCAGTAAAATGATGTAAGAGTTGGGCTGCCAAGGGGGGTAAAATGGTGTAAGGGTGAGGGGGTAATTTATTCAGAGGGGGTAAAACGATATAAGAGTTGGGCTGCCAAAGGGTTTGAAATGATGTCAGACTGAGGGGGTAATTTGTTCAGAGGGGATAAAATGATGTAAGAGTTGGGCTGCCAAGGGGGGAATTGGTGTAAGAGTAAGTGGGTAAATTGTTCAGAGTGGGTAAAATGATGTAAGAGTTGGGCTGCCAAGGGGGGAATTGATGTAAGAGTAAGTGGTTAATTTGATCAGAGGGGGTAAAATGATGTAAGAGTCGGGCTGCCAAGGGTGGAAAATGGTGTAAGAGTGAGGGGTTAATTTGTTCAGACGGGGTTAAATGATGTAAGAGTTGGGCTGCCAAGGGTGGTAAAATGGTGTAAGAGTAAGGGTCTAATTTTTCCAGAGGGGGTAAAATGAGATCAGAGTTGAGCTGCCAGGGGGGAGGGGAGAGTTAAAATGGTGTAAGAGTGAAGGTGTAATTTGTACAGAGGGGATAAAATGATGTAAGAGTTGGGCTGCCAGGGGGGGGGGGTTAAACTGGTGTAAGAGTGAGGGGGGTAATTTGTTCAGAGGGGGTAAAATGATGTAAGAGTTGGGCTGCCAAGGGGGTATAATGGTGTAAGAGTGAGGGGGTTATGTGTTCAGAGCAGTAAAATGATGTAAGAGTTGGGCTGTCAAGGGGGGAATTGGTGTAAGAGTGAGTGGGTAATTTGTTCAGAAGGGGTAAAATGATGCAAGAGTTGGGCTGCCAAGGTTGGAAAATGGTGTAAGAGTGAAGGGGTAATTTGTACAGAGGGGATAAAATGATGTAAGAGTTGGGCTGCCAGGGGGGGGGTTAAACTGGTGTAAGAGTGAGGGGGGTAAATTATTCAGATGGGGTTAAATGATGTAAGAGTTGGGCTGCCAAGGGTGGTAAAATGGTGTAAGAGTAAGGGTCTAATTTTTCCAGAGGGGGTAAAATGAGCTCAGAGTTGAGCTGCCAAGGGGGGTAAAATGTTGTAAGAGTTAGGGGGTAATTTGTTCAGAGGGTGTAAAGTGATGTAAGAGTTGGGCTGCCAAGGGCGTAAAATTGTGAAGGAGTGAGGGGGTAATTTGTTCAGAGGGGGTAAAATGAGATCAGAGTTGAGCTGCCAGGGGGGAGGGGAGAGTTAAAATGGTGTAAGAGTGAAGGTGTAATTTGTACAGAGGGGATAAAATGATGTAAGAGTTGGGCTGCCAGGGGGGGGGGGTTAAACTGGTGTAAGAGTGAGGGGGGTAATTTGTTCAGAGGGGGTAAAATGATGTAAGAGTTGGGCTGCCAAGGGGGTATAATGGTGTAAGAGTGAGGGGGTTATGTGTTCAGAGCAGTAAAATGATGTAAGAGTTGGGCTGTCAAGGGGGGAATTGGTGTAAGAGTGAGTGGGTAATTTGTTCAGAAGGGGTAAAATGATGCAAGAGTTGGGCTGCCAAGGGGGGAATTGGTGTAAGAGTAAGTGGGAAATTTGTTCAGAGGGGGTAAAATGATGTAAGAGTTGGGCTGCCAAGGGTGGAAAATGGTGTAAGAGTGAGGGGTTAATTTGTTCAGACGGGGTAAATGATGTAAGAGTTGGGTTGCCAAGGGTGGTAAAATGGTGTAAGAGTGAGGGTCTAATTTTTCCAGAGGGGGTAAAATGAGCTCAGAGTTGAGCTGCCAAGGGGGTTAAAATGTTGTAAGAGTTAGGGGGTAATTTGTTCAGAGGGGGTAAAGTGATGTAAGAGTTGGGCTGCCAAGGGCGTAAAATGGTGAAGGAGTGAGGGGGTAATTTGTACAGAGGGGATAAAATGATGTAAGAATTGGGCTGCCAGGGGGGGGGGGGGTTAAACTGGTGTAAGAGTGAGGGGGGTAATTTGTTCAGAGGGGGTAAAATGATGTAAGAGTTGGGCTGCCAAGGGGGTATAATGGTGTAAGAGTGAGGGGGTTATTTGTTCAGTGCATTAAAATGATGTAAGAGTTGGGCTGTCAAGGGGGGAATTGGTGTAAGAGTAAGTGGGTAATTTGTTCAGAGGGGGTAAAATGATGTAAGAGTTGGGCTGCCAAGGGGGGAATTGGTGTAAGAGTAAGTGGGTAATTTGTTCAGAGGGGGTAAAATGATGTAAGAGTTGGGCTGCCAAGGGTGGAAAGTGGTGTAAGAGTGAGGGGTTAATTTGTTCAGACGGGGTTAAATGAACTCAGAGTTGAGCTGCCAGGGGGAGGGGAGAGTTAAAATGTTGTTTGTTTGAAGGGGTAATTTGTACAGAGGGGATAAAATGATGTAAGAGTTGGGCTGCCAGAGGGGGGGGGGGGGAGGTTAAACTGGTGTAAGAGTGAGGGGGGTAAATTGTTCAGAGGGGGTAAAATGATGTAAGAGTTGGGCTGCCAAGGGCGTAAAATGGTGAAGGAGTGAGGGGGTAGTTTGTTCAGAGGTAGTAAAATGAGCTCAGAGTTGAGCTGCCAGGGGGAGGGGAGAGTTAAAATGGTGTTTGTTTGAAGGGGTAATTTGTACAGAGGGGATAAAATGATGTAAGAGTTGGGCTGCCAGAGGGGGGGGGGGAAGGTTAAACTGGTGTAAGAGTGAGGGGGGTAATTTGTTCAGAGGGGGTAAAATGATGTAAGAGTTGGGCTACCAAGGGGGTATAATGGTGTAAGAGTGAGGGGGTAATTTGTTCAGAGGGGGTAAAATGAGCTCAGAGTTGAGCTGCCAGGGGGGAGGGGAGAGTTAAAATGGTGTAAGAGTGAAGGGGGTAATTTGTTCAGAGGGGGTAAAATGATGTAAGAGTTGGGCTACCAAGGGGGTATAATGGTGTAAGAGTGAGGGGGTAATTTGTTCAGAGGGGGTAAAATGAGCTCAGAGTTGAGCTGCCAGGGGGAGGGGAGAGTTAAAATGGTGTTTGTTTGAAGGGGTAATTTGTACAGAGGGGATAAAATGATGTAAGAGTTGGGCTGCCAGGGGGGGGGGGGGGTTAAACGGGTGTAAGAGTGAGGGGGTAATTTGTTCAGAGGGGGTAAAATGATGTAAGAGTTGGTCTGCCAAGGGGGGTAAAATGGTGTAAGGGTGAGGGGGTAATTTGTTCAGAGGGGGTAAAACGATGTAAGAGTTGGGCTGCTAAAGGGTTTGAAATGATGTCAGACTGTGGGGGTAATTTTTTCAGAGGGGATAAAATGATGTAAGAGTTGGGCTGCCAAGGGGGGAATTGGTGTAAGAGTAAGTGGGTAATTTGTTCAGAGCGGGTAAAATGATGTAAGAGTTGGGCTGCCAAGGGGGGAATTGGTGTAAGAGTAAGAGGTTAATTTGTTCAGAGGGGGTAAAATGATGTAAAAGTTGGGCTGCCAAGGGTGGAAAATGGTGTAAGAGTGAGGGGTTAATTTGTTCAGACGGGGTTAAATGATGTAAGAGTTGGGCCGCCAAGGGTGGTAAAATGGTGTAAGAGTAAGGGTCTAATTTTTCCAGAGGGGGTAAAATGAGCTCAGAGTTGAGCTGCCAAGGGGGCTAAAATGTTGTAAGAGTTAGGGGGTAATTTGTTTAGAGGGGGTAAAGTGATGTAAGAGTTGGGCTGCCAAGGGCGTAAAATGGTGAAGGAGTGAGGGGGTAATTTGTTCAGAGGGGGTAAAATGAGCTCAGAGTTGAGCTGCCAGGGGGAGGGTAGAGTTAAAATGGTGTTTGTTTGAAGGGGTAATTTGTACAGAGGGGATAAAATGATGTAAGAGTTGGGCTGCCAAGGGCGTAAAATGGTGAAGGAGTGAGGGGGTAATTTGTTCAGAGGGGGTAAAGTGAGATCAGAGTTGAGCTGCCAGGGGGGAGGGGAGAGTTAAAATGGTGTAAGAGTGAAGGGGTAATTTGTACAGAGGGGATAAAATGATGTAAGAGTTGGGCTGCCAGGGGGGGGGGTTAAACTGGTGTAAGAGTGAGCGGGTAATTTGTTCAGAGGGGGTAAAATGATGTAAGAGTTGGGCTGCCAAGGGGATATAATGGTGTAAGAGCGAGGGGGTTATTTGTTCAGAGCAGTAAAATGATGTAAGAGTTGAGCTGCCGAGGGGGGTAAAATGTTGTAAGAGTTAGGGGGTAATTTGTTCAGAGGGAGTAAAGTGATGTAAGAGTTGGGCTGCCAAGGGCGTAAAATGGTGAAGGAGTGAGGGGGTAATTTGTTCAGAGGGGGTAAAAAGAGATCAGAGTTGAGCTGCCAGGGGGGAGGGGAGAGTTAAAATGGTGTAAGAGTGAAGGGGTAAATTGTACAGAGGGGATAAAATGATGTAAGAGTTGGGCTGCCAGGGGGGGTTAACCTGGTGTAAGAGTGAGGGGGGTAATTTGCTCAGAGGGGGTAAAAGGGTAAAATGATGTAAGAGTTGGGCTGCCAAGGGGGGAATTGGTGTAAGAGTAAGTGGTTAATTTGTTCAGAGGGGGTAAAATGATGTAAGAGTTGGGCTGCCAAGGGTGGTAAATGGTGTAAGAGTGAGGGGCTAATTTGTTCAGACGGGTTTAAATGATGTAAGAGTTGGGCCTTCAAGGGTGGTAAAATGGTGTAAGAGTAAGGGTCTAAATTTTCCAGAGGGGGTAAAATGAGCTCAGAGTTGAGCTGCCAAGGGGGGTAAAATGTTGTAAGAGTTAGGGGGTAATTTGTTCAGAGGGGGTAAAGTGATGTAAGAGTTGGGCTACCAAGGGCGTAAAATGGTGAAGGAGTGAGGGGGTAATTTGTTCAGAGGGGGTAAAATGAGCTCAGAGTTGAGCTGCCAGGGGGAGTGTAGAGTTAAAATGGTGTTTGTTTGAAGGGGTAATTTGTACAGAGGGGATTAAATGATGTAAGAGTTGGGCTGCCAAGGGCGTAAAATGGTGATGGAGTGAGGGGGTAATTTGTTCAGAGGGGGTAAAATGAGATCAGAGTTGAGATGCCAGGGGGGAGGGGAGAGTTAAAATGGTGTAAGAGTGAAGGGGTAATTTGTACAGAGGGGATAAAACGATGTAAGAGTTGGGCTGCCAGGGGGGGGGGGGGTTAAACTGGTGTAAGAGTGAGGGGGTAATTTGTTCAGAGGGGGTAAAATGATGTAATAGTTGGGCTGCCAAGGGGATATAATGGTGTAAGAGTGAGGGGGTTATTTGTTCAGAGCAGTAAAATGATGTAAGAGTTGAGCTGCCAAGGGGGGTAAAATGTTGTAAGAGTTAGGGGGTAATTTGTTCAGAGGGGGTAAAGTGATGTAAGAGTTGGGCTGCCAAGGGCGTAAAATGGTGAAGGAGTGAGGGGGTAATTTGTTCAGAGGGGGTAAAATGAGATCAGAGTTGAGCTGCCAGGGGGGAGGGGAGAGTTAAAATGGTGTAAGAGTGAAGGGGTAATTTGTACAGAGGGGATAAAATGATGTAAGAGTTGGGCTGCCAGGGGGGTTAAACTGGTGTAAGAGTGAGGGGGGTAATTTGCTCAGAGGGGGTAAAAGGGTAAAATGATGTAAGAGTTGGGCTGCCAAGGGGGGAATTGGTGTAAGAGTAAGTGGTTAATTTGTTCAGAGGGGGTAAAATGATGTAAGAGTTGGGCTGCCAAGGGTGGAAAATGGTGTAAGAGTGAGGGGTTAATTTGTTCAGACGGGGTTAAATGATGTAAGAGTTGGGCCGCCAAGGGTGGTAAAATGGTGTAAGAGTAAGGGTCTAATTTCTCCAGAGGGGGTAAAATGAGCTCAGAGTTGAGCTGCCAAGGGGGGTAAAATGTTGTAAGAGTTAGGGGGTAATTTGTTCAGAGGGGGTGACGTGATGTAAGAGTTGGGCTGCCAAGGGCGTAAAATGGTGAAGGAGTGAGGGGGTAATTTGTTCAGAGGGTTAAAATGAGCTCAGAGTTGAGCTGCCAGGGGGAGGGGAGAGTTAAAATGGTGTTTGTTTGAAGGGGTAATTTGTACAGAGGGGATAAAATGAAGTAAGAGTTGGGCTGCCAGGGGGTGGGGGGGTTAAACTGGTGTAAGAGTGAGGGGGGTAATTTGTTCAGAGGGGGTAAAATGATGTAAGAGTTGGGCTGCCAAGGGGATATAATGGTGTAAGAGTGAGGGGGTTATTTGTTCAGAGCAGTAAAATGATGTAAGAGTTGAGCTGCCAAGGGGGGTAAAATGTTGTAAGATTTAGGGGGTAATTTGTTCAGAGGGGGTAAAGTGATGTAAGAGTTGGGCTGCCAAGGGCGTAAAATGGTGAAGGAGTGAGGGGGTAATTTGTTCAGAGGGGGTAAAATGAGATCAGAGTTGAGCTGCCAGGGGGGAGGGGAGAGTTAAAATGGTGTAAGAGTGAAGGGGTAATTTGTACAGAGGGGATAAAATGATGTAAGAGTTGGGCTGCCAGTGGGGGGGGGGGGGGTTAAACTGGTGTAAGAGTGAGGGGGGTAATTTGTTCAGAGGGGGTAAAATGATGTAAGAGTCGGGTTGCCAAGGGGTTATAATGGTGTAAGAGTGAGGGGGTTATTTGTTCAGAGCAGTAAAATGATGTAAGAGTTGAGCTGCCAAGGGGGATATAATGGTGTAAGAGTGAGGGGGTTATTTGTTCAGAGCAGTAAAATGATGTAAGAGTTGAGCTGCCAAGGGGGGTAAAATGTTGTAAGAGTTAGGGGGTAATTTGTTCGGAGGGGGTAAAAGGATGTAAGATTTGGGCTGCCAAGGGGGGTAAATTGGTTTAATAGTGAGGGGGTAATTTGTTCAGAGGGGGTAAAATGATGTAAGAGTTCGGCTGCCAAGAGGGGCGGTTTAAAATGCTGTAAGAGTGAGGGGATAATTTGTTCAGAGGGGGTAAAATGGTGTAAGAGTTGGGCTGCCAATGGGGGTATAATGGTGTAAGAGTGAGGGGGTAATTTGTTCAGAGGGGGTAAAGAGATGGAAGAGTTGGGCTGCCAAGGGGGGGGGGGGGGTAAAATGCTGTAAGAGTGAGGGGGTTTTTTGTTCAGAGGAGTAAAATGATGTAAGAGTTGGGCTGCCAAGGGGGGTAAAATGGTGTAAGAGTGAGGGGGTAATTTGCCAGAGTGGATAAAATGAGGTAAGAGTTGGGCTGCAGGGGGATAAAATGGTGTAAGAGTGGGGGGTGATTTGTTCAGAGGGGGTAAAATGATGTGAGAGTTGGGCTGCCAAGGGGTGTAAAATGGTGTGAGAGTGAGGGGGTAATTTGTTCAGAGGGGGTAAAATGAGATCAGAGTTGAGCTGCCAGGGGGGAGGGGAGAGTTAAAATGGTGTAAGAGTGAAGGGGTAATTTGTACAGAGGGGATAAAATGATGTAAGAGTTGGGCTGCCAGTGGGGGGGGGGGGTTAAACTGGTGTAAGAGTGAGGGGGGTAATTTGTTCAGAGGGGGTAAAATGATGTAAGAGTCGGGTTGCCAAGGGGTTATAATGGTGTAAGAGTGAGGGGGTTATTTGTTCAGAGCAGTAAAATGATGTAAGAGTTGAGCTGCCAAGGGGGATATAATGGTGTAAGAGTGAGGGGGTTATTTGTTCAGAGCAGTAAAATGATGTAAGAGTTGAGCTGCCAAGGGGGGTAAAATGTTGTAAGAGTTAGGGGGTAATTTGTTCGGAGGGGGTAAAAGGATGTAAGATTTGGGCTGCCAAGGGGGGTAAATTGGTTTAATAGTGAGGGGGTAATTTGTTCAGAGGGGGTAAAATGATGTAAGAGTTCGGCTGCCAAGAGGGGCGGTTTAAAATGGTGTAAGAGTGAGGGGATAATTTGTTCAGAGGGGGTAAAATGGTGTAAGAGTTGGGCTGCCAATGGGGGTATAATGGTGTAAGAGTGAGGGGGTAATTTGTTCAGAGGGGGTAAAGAGATGGAAGAGTTGGGCTGCCAAGGGGGGGGGGGGGTAAAATGCTGTAAGAGTGAGGGGGTTTTTTGTTCAGAGGAGTAAAATGATGTAAGAGTTGGGCTGCCAAGGGGGGTAAAATGGTGTAAGAGTGAGGGGGTAATTTGCCAGAGTGGATAAAATGAGGTAAGAGTTGGGCTGCAGGGGGATAAAATGGTGTAAGAGTGGGGGGTGATTTGTTCAGAGGGGGTAAAATGATGTGAGAGTTGGGCTGCCAAGGGGTGTAAAATGGTGTGAGAGTGAGGGGGTAATTTGTTAAGTGGGGGTAAAATGATGTAAGAGTTGGGCTGCCAAGGGGGGTATAATGGTGTAAGAATGAGGGGGTAATTTGTTCAGAGGGGGTAAAGAGATGGAAGAGTTGGGCTGCCAAGGGGGGGGGGGGGGGTAAAATGCTGTAAGAGTGAGGGGGTTTTTTGTTCAGAGGAGTAAAATGATGTAAGAGTTGGGCTGCCAAGGGGGGTAAAATGGTGTAAGAGTGAGGGGGTAATTTGCCAGAGTGGATAAAATGAGGTAAGAGTTGGGCTGCAGGGGGATAAAATGGTGTAAGAGTGGGGGGTGATTTGTTCAGAGGGGGTAAAATGATGTGAGAGTTGGGCTGCCAAGGGGTGTAAAATGGTGTGAGAGTGAGGGGGTAATTTGTTCAGAGGGGGTAAAATGAGATCAGAGTTGAGCTGCCAGGGGGGAGGGGAGAGTTAAAATGGTGTAAGAGTGAAGGGGTAATTTGTACAGAGGGGATAAAATGATGTAAGAGTTGGGCTGCCAGTGGGGGGGGGGTTAAACTGGTGTAAGAGTGAGGGGGGTAATTTGTTCAGAGGGGGTAAAATGATGTAAGAGTCGGGTTGCCAAGGGGTTATAATGGTGTAAGAGTGAGGGGGTTATTTGTTCAGAGCAGTAAAATGATGTAAGAGTTGAGCTGCCAAGGGGGATATAATGGTGTAAGAGTGAGGGGGTTATTTGTTCAGAGCAGTAAAATGATGTAAGAGTTGAGCTGCCAAGGGGGGTAAAATGTTGTAAGAGTTAGGGGGTAATTTGTTCGGAGGGGGTAAAAGGATGTAAGATTTGGGCTGCCAAGGGGGGTAAATTGGTTTAATAGTGAGGGGGTAATTTGTTCAGAGGGGGTAAAATGATGTAAGAGTTCGGCTGCCAAGAGGGGCGGTTTAAAATGGTGTAAGAGTGAGGGGATAATTTGTTCAGAGGGGGTAAAATGGTGTAAGAGTTGGGCTGCCAATGGGGGTATAATGGTGTAAGAGTGAGGGGGTAATTTGTTCAGAGGGGGTAAAGAGATGGAAGAGTTGGGCTGCCAAGGGGGGGGGGGTAAAATGCTGTAAGAGTGAGGGGGTTTTTTGTTCAGAGGAGTAAAATGATGTAAGAGTTGGGCTGCCAAGGGGGGTAAAATGGTGTAAGAGTGAGGGGGTAATTTGCCAGAGTGGATAAAATGAGGTAAGAGTTGGGCTGCAGGGGGATAAAATGGTGTAAGAGTGGGGGGTGATTTGTTCAGAGGGGGTAAAATGATGTGAGAGTTGGGCTGCCAAGGGGTGTAAAATGGTGTGAGAGTGAGGGGGTAATTTGTTAAGTGGGGGTAAAATGATGTAAGAGTTGGGCTGCCAAGGGGGGTATAATGGTGTAAGAATGAGGGGGTAATTTGTTCAGAGGGGGTAAAGAGATGGAAGAGTTGGGCTTCCAAGGGGGGGGGGGGGTAAAATGCTGTAAGAGTGAGGGGGTTTTTTGTTCAGAGGAGTAAAATGATGTAAGAGTTGGGCTGCCAAGGGGGGTAAAATGGTGTAAGAGTGAGGGGGTAATTTGCCAGAGTGGATAAAATGAGGTAAGAGTTGGGCTGCAGGGGGATAAAATGGTGTAAGAGTGGGGGGTGATTTGTTCAGAGGGGGTAAAATGATGTGAGAGTTGGGCTGCCAAGGGGTGTAAAATGGTGTGAGAGTGAGGGGGTAATTTGTTCAGAGGGGGTAAAATGAGATCAGAGTTGAGCTGCCAGGGGGGAGGGGAGAGTTAAAATGGTGTAAGAGTGAAGGGGTAATTTGTACAGAGGGGATAAAATGATGTAAGAGTTGGGCTGCCAGTGGGGGGGGGTTAAACTGGTGTAAGAGTGAGGGGGGTAATTTGTTCAGAGGGGGTAAAATGATGTAAGAGTCGGGTTGCCAAGGGGTTATAATGGTGTAAGAGTGAGGGGGTTATTTGTTCAGAGCAGTAAAATGATGTAAGAGTTGAGCTGCCAAGGGGGGTAAAATGTTGTAAGAGTTAGGGGGTAATTTGTTCGGAGGGGGTAAAAGGATGTAAGATTTGGGCTGCCAAGGGGGGTAAATTGGTTTAATAGTGAGGGGGTAATTTGTTCAGAGGGGGTAAAATGATGTAAGAGTTCGGCTGCCAAGAGGGGCGGTTTAAAATGGTGTAAGAGTGAGGGGATAATTTGTTCAGAGGGGGTAAAATGGTGTAAGAGTTGGGCTGCCAATGGGGGTATAATGGTGTAAGAGTGAGGGGGTAATTTGTTCAGAGGGGGTAAAGAGATGGAAGAGTTGGGCTGCCAAGGGGGGGGGGGGGTAAAATGCTGTAAGAGTGAGGGGGTTTTTTGTTCAGAGGAGTAAAATGATGTAAGAGTTGGGCTGCCAAGGGGGGTAAAATGGTGTAAGAGTGAGGGGGTAATTTGCCAGAGTGGATAAAATGAGGTAAGAGTTGGGCTGCAGGGGGATAAAATGGTGTAAGAGTGGGGGGTGATTTGTTCAGAGGGGGTAAAATGATGTGAGAGTTGGGCTGCCAAGGGGTGTAAAATGGTGTGAGAGTGAGGGGGTAATTTGTTAAGTGGGGGTAAAATGATGTAAGAGTTGGGCTGCCAAGGGGGGCATAATGGTGTAAGAATGAGGGGGTAATTTGTTCAGAGGGGGTTAAGTGATGGAAGAGTTGGGCTGCCGGGGGGGGGGGGGTAACATGGTGTAAGAGTGAGGACGTTATTTGTTCAGAGGAGTAAATTGATGTAAGAGTTGGGCGGCCAAGGGGGGTAAAATGGTGTCAGAGTGAGGGGGCAGTTTGCCAGAGTGGGTAAGGTGAGGTAAGAGTTAGGCTGCCAAGGGGGGTAAAATGTTGTAAGAGTGAGGAGGTAATTTGTTCAGGGGGGATAAAATGATGTAAGAGTTGGGCTGCCAAGGGGGGAATTGGTGAAAGAGTGAGTGGATAATTTGTTCAGAGGGGTTAAAATGATATAAAATTTGGGCTGCCAAGGGGGGTAAAATGGAGTAAAAGTGGGGGTAAAAAGATGTAAGTGTTGGGCTGCCACGGGGGGGGATGGTGTAAGAGTGAGGGGGTAATTTGTTCAGAGGGGGTAAAACGATGTCAGAGTTGGTCTACCAAGGGGTTTAAAATGGTGTCAGACTGAGGGGGTAATTTGTTCAGAGGGGATAAAATGATGTAAGAGTTTGAGTTGGGCTGCCAAGGGGGTGTAAAATGGTGTAAAGTTGAGGGGGTAATTTGTTCAGATGGCGTAAAACGATGTAAGAGTTGGTTTACCAAGGGGTTTAAAATGGTGTCAGACTGAGGGGGTAATTTGTTCAGAGGGGATAAAATGATGTAAAAGTTGTGCTGCCAAGGAGGGTAAAATGGTGTAAAGTTGAGGGGGTAATTTGTTCAGATGGGGTAAAATGATGTAAGAAGTGGGCAGCTAAGGGGTTTAAAATGGTGTCAGACTGAGGGGGTAATTTGTTCAGAGGGGATAAAATGATGTAAGAGTTTGAGTTGGGCTGCCAAGGGGGGTAAAATGGTGTAAAGTTGAGGGCGTAATTTGTTCAGATGGGGTAAAACGATGTAAGAAGTGGGCAGCTAAGGGGTTTAAAATGGTGTCAGACTGAGGGGGTAATTTGTTCAGAGGGGATAAAATGATGTAAGAGTTTGAGTTTGGCTGCCAAGGGGTGAATTGGTGTAAGAGTGAGTGGGTAATTTGTTCAGAGGGGGTAAAATGATGTAAAAGTTGGGCTGCCAAGGGGGGTAAAATGGTGTAAAGTTGAGGGGGTAATTTGTTCAGATGGCGTAAAACGATGTAAGAGTTGGTCTACCAAGGGGTTTAAAATGGTGTCAGACTGAGGGGGTAATTTGTTAAGAGGGGATAAAATGATGTAAAAGTTGTGCTGCCAAGGGGGGTAAAATGGTGTAAAGTTGAGGGGGTAATTTGTTCAGATGGGGTAAAATGATGTAAGAAGTGGGCAGCTAAGGGGTTTAAAATGGTGTCAGACTGAGGGGGTAATTTGTTCAGAGGGGATAAAATGATGTAAGAGTTTGAGTTGGGCTGCCAAGGGGGGTAAAATGGTGTAAAGTTGAGGTGGTAATTTGTTCAGATGGGGTAAAACGATGTAAGAAGTGGGCAGCTAAGGGGTTTAAAATGGTGTCAGACTGAGGGGGTAATTTGTTCAGAGGGGTTAAAATGATGTAAGAGTTTGAGTTTGGCTGCCAAGGGGGGAATTGGTGTAAGAGTGAGTGGGTAATTTGATCAGAGGGGGTAAAATGATGTAAAAGTTGTGCTGCCAAGGGGGATAAAATGGTGTAAAGTTGAGGGGGTAATTTGTTCAGATGGGGTAAAATGATGTAAGAAGTGGGCAGCTAAGGGGTTTAAAATGGTGTCAGACTGAGGGGGTAATTTGTTCAGAGGGGATAAAATGATGTAAGAGTTTGAGTTGGGCTGCCAAGGGGGGTAAAATGGTGTAAAGTTGAGGGGGTAATTTGTTCAGATGGGGTAAAACGATGTAAGAGTTGGTCTACCAAGGGGTTTAAAATTGTGTCAGACTGAGGGGGTAATTTGTTCAGAGGGGATAAAATGATGTAAGAGTTTGAGTTTGGCTGCCAAGGGGGGAATTGGTGTAAGAGTGAGTGGGTAATTTGTTCAGAGTGGGTAAAATGAGATCAGAGTTGAGCTGCCAGGGGGGAGGGGTGAGTTAAAATGGTGTAAGAGTGAAGGGGTAATTTGTACAGAGGGGATAAAATGATGTAAGAGTTGGGCTGCCAGGGGGAGGGGGGGTTAAACTGTTGTAAGAGTGAGGGGGGTAAATTGTTCAGAGGGGGTAAAATGATGTAAGAGTTGGGCTGCCAAGGGGGTATAATGATGTAAGAGTGAGGGGGTAATTTGTTCAGAGCAGTAAAATGATGTAAGAGTTGGGCTGTCAAGGGGGGTAAAACGGTGTAAGAGTGAGGGGGTAATTTGGCAGAGTGGGTAAAATGATGTAAGAGTTGTGCTGCCAAGGGGGGTAAATTGGTTTAAGAGTGAGGGGGTAATTTGTTCAGAGGGGGTAAAATGATGTAAGAGTTGGGCTGCCAAGGGGGTTAAATTGGTTTAAGAGTGAGGGGGTAATTTGTTCAGAGGGGGTAAAATGATGTAAGAGTTGGGCTGCCAAGGGGGTATAATGGTGTAAGAGTGAGGGGGTTATTTGTTCAGATGGGGTAAAACGATGTAAGAGTTGGTCTACCAAGGGGTTTAAAAAGGTGTCAGACTGAGGGGGTAATTTGTTCAGAGGGGATAAAATGATGTAAGAGTTTGATTTTGGCTGCCATGGGGGGAATTGGTGTAAGAGTGAGTGGGTAATTTGTTCAGAGGGGGTAAAATGAGATCAGAGTTGAGCTGCCAGGGGGGAGGGGAGAGTTAAAATGGTGTAAGTGTGATGGGGTAATTTGTACAGAGGGGATAAAATGATGTAAGAGTTGGGCTGCCAGGGGGGGGGGGGGTTAAACTGGTGTAAGAGTGAGGGGGGTAAATTGTTCAGAGGGGGTAAAATGATGTAAGAGTTGGGCTGCCAAGGGGGTCTAATTATGTAAGAGTGAGGGGGTAATTTGTTCAGAGCAGTAAAATGATGTAAGAGCTGGGCTGTCGAGGGGGGTAAAACGGTGTAAGAGTGAGGGGGTAATATGGCAGACTGGGGAAAATGATGTAAGTGTTGTGCTGCCACAGAGTTGGGGGGAATGGTGTAAAAGTGAGATGTAATTTGTTCGGAGGGGGTAAAAGGATGTAAGAGTTGGGCTGCCAAGGGGGGTAAATTGGCTTAAGAGTGAGGGGATAATTTGTTCAGAGGGGGTAAAGTGATGGATGAGTTGGGCTGCCAAGGGGGGGGGGGGGTAAAATGCTGTAAGAGTGAGGGGTTTTTTTTTGTTCAGAGGAGTAAAATGATGTAAGAGTTGGGCTGCCAAGGGGGGGAAAATGGTGTAAGAGTGAGGGGGTAATTTGCCAGAGTGGATAAAATGAGGTAAGAGTTGGGCTTCCAAGTGGGTAAAAGGTTGATAAGAGTGGGGTTAAAATGATGTAAGAGCTGGGCTGCTACGGGGGGGGGGAATGGTGTAAGAGTGAGGGGGTAATTTGTTCAGAGGGGTAAAATGATGTAAGAGTTGGGCTGCCAAGGGGGATAAAATGGTGTACGAGTGAGGGTGATTTGTTCAGAGGGGGTAAAATGATGTGAGAGTTGGGCTGCCAAGGGGTGTAAAATGGTGTGAGAGTGAGAGGTAATTTGTTAAGAGGGGGTAAAATGATGTAAGAGTTGGGCGACCAAGGGGAGTAAAATGGTGTAAGAGTGAGGGGATAATTTGCCAGAGTGGGTAAGGTGAGGTAAGAGTTGGGCTGCCAAGGGGGGGGATGGTGTAAAAGTGAGGGGGTAATTTGTTCAGAGGTGGTAAAAGGATGTAGGAATTGGGCTGCCAAGGGTGGTAAAATGTTGTAAGAGTGAGGGGGGTAATTTGTTCAGAGGGGATAAAATGATGTCAAATTTGGTCTGCCAAGGGGGGTAAAATGGGGTAAAAGTGGGGGTAAAAAGATGTAAGAGTTGGGCTGCCACGGGGGGGGGGGATGGTGTAAGAGTGAGGGGGGTAATTTGTTCAGAGGGGGTAAAACGATGTAAGAGTTGGTCTACCAAGGGGTTTAAAATGGTGTCAGACTGAGGGGGTAATTTGTTCAGAGGGGATAAAATGATGTAAGAGTTCGAGTTTGGCCGCCAAGGGGTGAATTGGTGTAAGAGTGAGTGGGTAATTTGTTCAGAGGGGGTAAAATGATGTAAAAGTTGGGCTGCCAAGGGGGGTAAAATGGTGTAAAGTTGAGGGGGTAATTTGTTCAGATGGGGTAAAATGATGTAAGAAGTGGGCAGCTAAGGGGTTTAAAATGGTGTCAGACTGAGGGGGTAATTTGTTCAGAGGGGATAGAATGATGTAAGAGTTTGAGCTGGGCTGCCAAGGGGGGTAAAATGGTGTAAAGTTGAGGGGGTAATTTGTTCAGATGGGGTAAAACGATGTAAGAGTTGGTCTACCAAGGGGTTTAAAATGGTGTCAGACTGAGGGGGTAATTTGTTCAGAGGGGATAAAATGATGTAAGAGTTTGAGTTTGGATGCCAAGGGGGGAATTGGTGTAAGAGTGAGTGGGTAATTTGTTCAGAGGGGGTAAAACGATGTAAGAGTTGGTCTACCAAGGGGTTTAAAATGGTGTCAGACTGAGGGGTTAATTTGTTCAGAGGGGATAAAATGATGTAAGAGTTTGAGTTTGGCTGCCAAGGGGGGAATTGGTGTAAGAGTGAGTGGGTAATTTGTTCAGAGGGGGTAAAATGATGTAAAAGTTGGGCTGCCAAGGGGGCTAAAATGGTATAAAGTTGAGGGGGTAATTTGTCCAGAGGGGGTAAAATGAGCTTAGAGTTGAGCTGCAAAGGGGGGTAAAATGGTGTAAGAGTGAGGGGGTAATTTTTTCAGTGGGGTTAAAGTGATGTAAGAGTTGGGCTGACAAGGGGGGTAAAATGGTGCAAGAGTGAGGGTGTAATTTGTCCAGAGGGTGTAAAATGAGCTCAGAGTTGGGCTGCCAAAGGGGGGAGGGGGGGGGGATAAAATGGTGTAAGGGTGAGGGGGTAATTTGTTCAGAGGGTGTAAATAGATGTAAGAGTTGGGCTGCCAAGGGGGGGGATGGTGTAAGAGTGAGGGAGTAATTTGTTCAGAGGGGGTAAAATGATGTAAGAGTTCGGCTGCCAAGGGGTTAAAATGGTGTAAGGGTGAGGGGGTAGTTTGTTCAGAGGGGGTAAAACGATGTAAGAGTTGGGCGGCCAAGCTGAGTATAATGATGTAATAGAGAGGGGGTAATTTGTTCAGATAGGTTGCTGTGATGTAAGAGTTGGGCTGCCAGGGGAAGGGGGGTTAAAATGGTGTAAGAGCGTGGGGTTATTTGTTCGGAGGAGTAAAATGATGTAAGAATTGGGCTGCCGGGGGGGGGGGGTCGAAATGGTGTAAGAGTGAGGGAGTAATTTGTTGAGAGGGGTTACAATTATGTAAGAGTTGGGTTGCCAAAGGGGGTAAAATGGTGTAAAAGTGAGGGAGTAATTTGTTCAGAGGGGTTAAAATGATGTAAGAGTTGGGCTGCCAAGAGGGTAAAATGGTGTAAGAGTGAGGGGGTAATTTGTCCAGAGGGCGTAAAATAATCTCTGAGCTGAGCTACCAAGGGGGGTAAAGCAGCCAAACTCAAACTCTTACATCATTTTATCCCCTCTGAACAATTTTTCTTTTAGCTGCATTTTCTTTTTTAAGAAAATGCAGCTAAAAACTCTTATTTTTTTTGGGCTAAGTTGGGCTTCCAAGTGGGGTAAAATGGTGTAAGAGTGAGGGGGTAATTTGTCCAGAGGGCGTAAAATAATCTCTGAGCTGAGCTACCAAGGGGGGTAAAGCAGCCAAACTCAAACTCTTACATCATTTTATCCCCTCTGAACAAATTTTCTTTTAGCTGCATTTTTTTTTAAGAAAATGCAGCTAAAAACTCTTATTTTTTTTGGGCTAAGTTGGGCTTCCAAGTGGGGTAAAATGGTGTAAGAGTGAGGGGGTAATTTGTTCAGAGGGGGTAAATTGATGTAAGTGCTGGGCTGCCAAGGGTGGTAAAATGGTGTAAGAGTGAGGGGGTAGTTTATTCAGAGGGGGTAAATTTATGTAAGAGTTGGGCTGCCAGGGGGGGATAAGATGGTGTAAGAGTGAGGGGGTTATTTGTTCAGAGGAGTAAAATGATGTAGGAGTTGGACTGCCAACGGGAGTAAAATGGTGTAAGAGTGAGGGAGTAATTTGCCAGAGTGGGTAAAATAAGGTAAGAGTTAGGCTGCCAAGTGGCGTAAAATGGTGTACGAGTGAGGGGGTAATTTGTTCAGAGGGGGTAAAATAATGTAAGAGTTGGGCTGCCAAGGGGGGGGAATGGTGTAAGAGTGAGGGGGTAGTTTGTTCAAAGTGGGTGGAATGATGTAAGAGTTGGCTGCCAAGGGCAGTAAAATGTTGTAAGAGTGAGGGGGTAATTTTTCCAGAGGGGGCAAAATGAGCCCAGGCTTGAGCTGCAAATGGGGGTATATTGGAGTAAGAGTGAGGCAGTAATTTGTCCAGAGGGGATTAAGTGATGTAGGAATTGGGCTGCCAAGGGGAGAGGGGGGGGGTTTAAATGGTGTAAGAGTGAAGGGGTAATATGTTCAGAGGGGGTAAATTGATGTAAGTGCAGGGCTGCCGAGGGTGGTAAAATGATGTAAGAGTGAGGGGGTAGTTTAATCAGAGGGGGTAAAGTTATGTAAGAGTTGAGCTGCCAAGGGGGGTAAGATGGTGTAAGAGTGAAGGGGTAATATGATCAGAGGGGGTAAATTGATGTAAGTGCTGGGCTGCCAAGGGTGGTAAAATGGTGTAAGAGTGAGGGGGTAGTTTATTCAGAGGGGGTAAATTTATGTAAGAGTTGGGCTGCCAGGGGGGGATAAGATGGTGTAAGAGTGAGGGGGTTATTTGTTCAGAGGAGTAAAATGATGTAGGAGTTGGACTGCCAACGGGAGTAAAATGGTGTAAGAGTGAGGGAGTAATTTGCCAGAGTGGGTAAAATAAGGTAAGAGTTAGGCTGCCAAGTGGCGTAAAATGGTGTACGAGTGAGGGGGTAATTAGTTCAGAGGGGGTAAAATAATGTAAGAGTTGGGCTGCCAAGGGGGGGGGGAATGGTGTAAGAGTGAGGGGGGTAGTTTGTTCAAAGTGGGTGGAATGATGTAAGAGTTGGCTGCCAAGGGCAGTAAAATGTTGTAAGAGTGAGGGGGTAATTTTTCCAGAGGGGGCAAAATGAGCCCAGGCTTGAGCTGCAAATGGGGGTATATTGGAGTAAGAGTGAGGCAGTAATTTGTCCAGAGGGGATTAAGTGATGTAGGAGTTGGGCTGCCAAGGGGAGAGGGGGGGGGTTTAAATGGTGTAAGAGTGAAGGGGTAATATGTTCAGAGGGGGTAAATTGATGTAAGTGCAGGGCTGCCGAGGGTGGTAAAATGATGTAAGAGTGAGGGGGTAGTTTAATCAGAGGGGGGTAAAGTTATGTAAGAGTTGGGCTGCCAAGGTTGGGGGGGGGGGGGGGGGTAAGATGGTGTAAGAGTGAGGGGCTTATTTGTTAAGAGGAGTAAAATGATGTAGGATTTGGACTGCCAACGGGAGTAAAATGGTGTAAGAGTGAGGGAGTAATTTGCCAGAGTGGGTAAAATGAGGTAAGAGTTAGGCTGCCAAGTGGGGTAAAATGGTGTACGAGTGAGGGGGTAATTTGTTCAGAGGGGGTAAAATGACTTAAGAGTTGGGCTGCCAAGGGGGGGGGGGAATGGTGTAAGAGTGAGGGCGTGATTTGTTCAAAGGGGTTAGAATGATGTAAGAGTTGGGCTGCCAAGGAGGGAATGGTGTAAGAGTGAGGGGGTAATTTTTTCAAAGGTGGTAGAATGATGTAGGAGTTGGGCTGCCAAGGGGAGTAAAATGTTGTAAGAGTGAGGGGGTAATTTTTCCAGAGGGTGCAAACTGAGCTCAGGGTTGAGCTGCAAATGGGGGTATAATGGAGTAAGAGTGAGGGATTAATTTGTTCAGAGGGGGTTAAGTGATGTAGGAGTTGGGCTGCCAAGGGGAGGGGGGTAAAATGGTGTAAGAGTGAAGGGGTTAGTTTAATCAGAGGTGATAAAGTTATGTAAGAGTTGGGTTGCCAAGGGGAGTAAAATGGTGTAAGAGTGAGGGGGTAATTTTTCCAGAGGGTGCAAACTGAGCTCAGGGTTGAGCTGCAAATGGGGGTATAATGGAGTAAGAGTGAGGGATTAATTTGTTCAGAGGGGGTAAATTGATGTAAATGCTGGGCTTCCAACGTTGGTAAAATGGTGTAAGAGTGAGGGGTTAGTTTAATCAGAGGGGTAAAGTTATGTAAGTGTTGGGTTGCCAAGGGGAGTAAAATGGTGTAAGAGTGAGGGAGTAATTCGCCAGAGTGGGTAAAATGAGGTAAGAGTTAGGCTGCCAAGTGGGGTAAAATGCTGTACGAGTGAGGGGGTAATTTGTTCAGAGGCGGTAAAATGATGTAAGAGTTGGGCTGCCAAGGGGGGGAGGGGGTGAAATGGTGTATGAGTGAGAGGGGGAAATTCTAACAAGTATTATTCATATATATATAGACCGTCAAGAGTTAGACCAGCATTGGTGGCCTGGAGGTTAAATCGACGCAGCTGAGGGTACAGAGGTTGTGGATTCAAGACTGGCAGTCTTCAGGTATAGGGCTAAAACAATGTAAGATTGAGGGGTAAAATGATGTAAGAGTTGGGCTGCCAAGGGAGGAATGTTGTAAGAGTGAGTGGGTAATTTGTTCAAAGCGGGTAAAATGATGTAAGAGTTGGGCTGCCAAGGGGAGTAAAGTGGTGTAAGAGTGAGGGGGTGATTTGTCCAGAGGGCGGGGGGGGGGGGGTAAAATGAGCTAAGAGTTGAGCTGCCAAGGGGGGAGGGTATAATGGTGTAAGAGTGAGGGGGTAATTTGTTCAGAGGGGTAAAGTGATGTAAGAGTTGGGCTGCCAAGGGGGGGATTGAAGTGGTGTATGTGTGAGAGGGGGCAATTATAACAAGTATTATTCATATATATAGACCGTCAAGAGTTAGACCAGCATTGATGGTCTGGAGGTTAAAGCGACGTAGCTGAGGGTACAGAGGTTGTGGATTCAAGACTGGCAGTCTTCAGGTATAGGGCTTAAAACAATGTAAGACTGAGGGGGTAAAATGCTGTAAGAGTTGGGCTGCCAATGGGAATAAAAAGATGTAAGAGTGGGGCTGCAATTGGAGGATTTTTCAAGAAATTTCAGCTCAAAACTCTTATTTTTTTGGTCTAAGTTGGGCTTCCAAGTGGGTTAAAATGTTGTAAGAATGAGGGGGTTATTTGTTCAGAGGGGGTAAAATGATATAAGAGTTGGGCTGCCAAGGTGGGTAAAAGGGTGTAAGAGTGAGGGGGTCAATTGTCCAGAGGTGGTAAAATGAGCTCAGGGTTGAGCTGCCAATGGGGGGTATAATGGTGTAAGAGTGGGCGGGCAATTTGTTCAGAGGGTGTAAAGTGATGTAAGAGTTGGGTTGCCAGGGGGGGTGAAATGGTGTAAGAGTGAGAGGATTATTTGTTCAGAGGGGGTAAAGTGATGTATGAGTTAGGCTGCCAGGGGAGGTGGGGGGGGGTTGAAAGGGTGGAAGAGTGAGAGGGTTTTTTGTTCAGAGGGGGTAAAGTGATGTAAGAGTTGGGCTGCCAAGGGAGTAATATGGTGTAAGAGTGAGAGGGTTATTTGTTCAGAGGGGGTAAAGTGATGTAAGAGTTGGGCTGCCAAGGGGATAATATGGTGTAGGAGTGAGGATGTAATTTGTTCAGAGGGGGTTAAATGATGTAAGATTTGGGCTGACAAGTGGGGTAAATTGGTGTAAGAGTGAGGGGGTAATTTGTCCAGAGGGGCGAGGGGGGGGGGGGGTAAAATGAGCTAAGATTTGAGCTGCCAAGGGGGGAGGGTATAATGGTGTAAGATTGAGGGGGTAATTTGTTCAGAGGCGGTAAAGTGATGTAAGA